>NW_024387370.1:314650-470031 GCF_900408965.1 Simochromis diagramma
TCCGTAACACAATAAAGTGTTACTATTAATAGTTTGAAGGAGGGGTAGGACTACACTATTAAAATGAATCCCCGATCCTCTGCTGCCTACCCACCATCGATCTTTCCTCCCTCTGTTTTCTATCTTTGTCTCTCTGTGAGTGTGGCATTTGTGGTGTGTGTGATGTGTGTCGGTGGGGTTTGGCAGTTCTGCTGGTTCCTGCTCCTCCTCGGCTGGAGCACCTGCAGTAACTGATAATCAGTCCAGCACATCAGTTTGGAAGAATTTGACTCCATTTTTGACACAGAGCAGCTTTAATTCTGACATGTTGGATTTTCTCACATGAACTGCTCGCTTCCAGCTCTTTCACACCATTTCTGTTGGACTTGGTTGTTCCAAAGCTCTATTTTTAACAGCAGGCATGGACGCTTTGTGTTCCTACGAGGCTGCTGGAGCTGATTGAGGCCACTCAGTACAACACTGATGATTCCAGCAGACATGCCACAGCACATTTCAGAAGCATCCCTGAAGCATCTCTTTGCTCTGCACCACTAAAAATAACTCTGGCTCTGTTTTTTACAGAAGCTCCATCAAGCTAGCACAAAACAGAGGAAAATGTGCAGGACAGAAGAAACAGCAAAGGAAATCCTGTCAGTGTTTGAAATAGAAGAGCCTGTGCAGACCAACTTTTTTCCTTCTAAATCCACCAGGTGTGGTTTGAAGGACGCAACAAAACCACATCAGAAAGACATCAGAGACTCATCACATCACTCGCTGGATTCACTGGATTATTTTTCTTTCACCATTATTTGGAACAAAGAAAACAAACGTGACTGGTTTGTGTCATTGTGGTGCTGCATGCCCACTTTCTCCTGAGATTCAGTTCACAGACAGATGTTCTGAATAGTTTTCTTTACAATTGGCTGCTAGAATTCAAAATTGATTGTGTGATTTAATGATGGTGAGCCAGATGGGCCAAACCATGATCCTATCAGCAGCATGTTTCATTGTAGTGGTGCATCATTGATGGGATAAATGGACTGGTGCTTATATAGTGATTTTCTATTTTCATGTGGACTAAAGTAGTGGACTGACCAACAGACTGACATTAAGATCAGAGCCGTGCTGCTAGTGTGGCTAAAAGAAAAGAGAAAGAGACAGTCATGTTGATATGAACATTAGAGAAACACATCATGGAGCTGAAATATGATCCTGCTTCCTCATTTGGACTCATTCACCTCAGCTGACACGTTCAACAGCAGACAGGTTTTTGTAGCAGTCTGTCTCACTGTGGGAGTGGCAGGAAGGAGCTACCCCATCTTGGGCTCTGGAACTAAACTGTCTGTAACAGGTAAGAACAAACATTTATTTTCCTTCAGTTGTTTTATTGTAGAAGCTGAAAATGTGTTTAAAGTCAGTTTCTGCTGCTTCAGGCTTTACATGTTAGTTTTTCATCATTAGTAGAGAATTCATCTGCAGCCATTGTTACTTAAGAAAAGCTCAATAATCTCTGAAAACATGTTGAAATCTCACTGAACAACTAAAGTTATTCTTTATTTCTGCAAATATTAGTGATGTTACAAATATTTAGGATTTGATCCTCTCAGTGATTCTGCTGGTTTTTAACACAAGATCATATTTGGTGTTAAAATAATACAGTAAAAGATTTGTAAATATAAATGAAAATGTAAACATGTTTTTAATATTCAAAGATAGATTCTACTTGTGATTTTTTTTAAATATATTAATATATAAATTGACATGGATACTGATTAGGGACACAAAAAGTGAGGAAAAAATATAAATAATAAATAATATAGATCAAACACAAAATATGAAATTGTTAAAGTCATGTTTGTGTTTCTTGCTTGTTTGATTTGTCAGTCTAAATTAGAAATGAAGAAAAAATTCAGCAATGATCATATTTCAGTAAATATTTCTTCAGAAAAATGTAATTTTCATGATGTTTCAGATTCTTTAGATTTTATATTATAACTAATGATGAATTAATTTATACTGTTGAAAAAAGGTTTTAATTCTCATTCAAATTGCAGCTTAATTACATTCAATTTGTGCATCAATTCAAACATACACCGTATATAATCAAAACAAAATAAAAACAATAATCAAACTAAATAATAGATGTAGTGCCCTTCAAATTATTCCAATAACATTTTTAAGGATTGTGAAGTCTGTGAAAGAAGTATAGTATTGATTAAAACATGAATAAAACACCTGTTTAAAAACTGATACAAACGTGGAAATTTCATTGCTGGAATTAAATCATGTTGAATTATTAATATCTCTGGTAAAACTTGTGTTTAAGATGGAAAATATAATTTAAATAGTTTGAAGACAAATCTATATATGCGTACATTTGTGATAAATAATAGATTAAAATATCAGCAAACAAATATTTTATTTCATGATGTAAAATCATGCTGAGTGTTGCTCATGTGAGCCATGATGACATGAGGTGATGACTGTGTTTGATATGAAGCTGAATCCAGTGTATGTAGTGAACTTTGTGCTGTATTGATGAGTAGTTTAGTGATCAGAGTCCATGTAGTTTCCAGGATCAGACTGAATGCAGTGCAGTGCTGGAAGCTGCTGCTGACTGTGTGAATGTGTGTCTGTGCTGCTTGTTGCTGCTGTCAAACTTCAGATGAGCAGGTAGTGAAGCCCGTGGTGAGCGTGTACCCAGCAGCATCCAGAGCCCACCTGGAGGGGAACAGCTCCCTGCTGTGTGTGGCCTCAGCCATGTTTCCTCCTCTGGTCCAGTTCTCCTGGAAAAGACAGAAGAAGAACGGCGGAGAAGCGGAGGAGCTGCCCCCTGCTGAGGGAGAGCAGCTGGAGCTCAGAGAGGCGGGACGCACCATTGCCATCAGGATGCTTGATGGGAGCCATTCTGACACATATAAATACAGCTGCTGGGTGAAGCACGAGGGGGGCACAGTGGAGGCCCAAACACAACAAGGTAATGAAGGCTTGGTGACTGTGTTCAGCAGTGATTCAGCTTCATGTGGAGATGCTGTCAAAGAGAGCAGAGCAGCAGAGGACTGACATTTCTCACTGCAGCTCCAAACATTTGACTCCTTTTCTGTTTCAGAGCTTCCAGCTCCAGCAGCCTCCTGTCCTCCAGAGAGAGAGCCAGCAGACCTGCCAGCTCTGCAGCCAGCTGACTGTAAGATCACCTGCTGCCTCTCTGCATGGACAGCTCCAATGTCCAATGAGGGAGCTGGAACAAGTTTAGGCTCTTAAAGTTGCACTAATTGATCAAATCTTCATCCAACAAGCTCTGATAAAGCCACTGTACACTAGCTGCTCAGCACCAAACAGCAGACAGACCATAATATGTCAGAGATCAGTTTGTTAGCTGCTTGTGGAGTTCTTCTGCCCCCAAGTGGACACAAACACTACATCAATTCATCCACTTGAAGAAGAAGCTGTGACTGTTTCTATTTGGACTTTTTCTCCTTGATCTGAGAGGAATAACCCGACTGTCTGTCTGTCTCTTTGTGTCTGTCTGTCCTTCAGTGTCCTTCCAGTCTCAGTGCAGGGTGAAGCTGCTCTGCCTGCTGTACACAGTGCTGATAGTGAAGAGTCTGGTGTACTGCTGTGGACTCTCTCTGCTGATGATGCTCACAAACAAGGGAGCGTCCACCAACTGCACACATGCTGACTGACTGTTTCCTGCTCGCCTTTTCTCACCATCAGATTTCCTCCAGTCAGCAGTCAGAAATGTAAATTAACTTCTGGTTGGTTCAATGTTTCATTACTGAGCATTTGACCTTTTCTCATTTAATCATCTTAAACTGTGTAATATAAATTTACAAATAAACATGTTTGATGTGTTTGTAAAAGTGTAGATTCTTTATGTGAAGATTTCTTTTGTACATCTCTGCAGAAAAACTCAGCTGATGCATTCAGATCCCACCATAACAAAATAACAGTGTAGTTATTTGTCTGAAGTAAAAATAAAGATTGTGATTTTAAGAATGCATTTCTCATTTCTTCTGTGATACATAACCTGTGTGACTGCAGCATTCACAGATCATAAACTTGCTCTCCTGCAGCAGACGGGCTGTGTGGGTTTCTGCTCTGCAGCCTCCACACCGTTAGCTGTGGCTTTTCACTTTAATAACACAATGACAGTTACAAGCATGAACTCTGCTTCAAGTTATTCAGGAAGCATCTGTGTTCATGTGTGTGAGAGAAACAAAGTGTGAACTCAGAGCTGTTACACAGTTGATGTTTAGTACGATCACAAAAGACAAATACAAGATGAAGTCTAAACATTAAATCCCACAGAACTCAAGTTGAACCGTTATGATTTAAAAACACTGAAAAAGGGAATAAATTAAGACAAGATTTGTAAAAACAATTTCACAAAACACCATCAGTTCAGATGGATGTTGAGCATCTTTCCATCTTTTTCTAATAATCATAAATATGTAAAATGTTTCATCAAAATGTGCCATTGATTAATCAGCTTAATTATTCAGACTAGTACAATTTATACAAATAATATAATTGAGTTAAAAACTGAAATCAAATCATAATTATTATAATTAAGAGCAGCACAGAGAAACAAAGTCAAACAAAGAACATTCATCAATTTGATGATTTAACCAGTGCTGAATATTTATTAAGTTCACCCACGCTGTGCTGTAAATTCTGTTGATATTAATATTAAGATTTAACCCTCATAATGTCGTCCCGATTTCCACACACCTGTGGTCCTCAGGGTCACAAATGTCCCCACTTCATTTCAGTGTTTTTTAAAGTATAAATTGTCGATCAATTCAGTGTAAAAAATACATGAAATGATCAGTTATTGTGATTATTGTTTCACAGCAGAGTCGGTCGCTTTAACAGATGATCACAGACGGGTTTATGTCAAAGTTAATGTAGGAAGCTGTTTTTAAACGACTTCAAGTTTTTTACTGGCAGCAAATAATCAGGTTTTCCTTTGGGCTCAAAAATGACCCCGTCTGCTTTGACTGTTTATAAATGAAAGGTATAAAATATCATCCATCTCTGTGTTTCAAGGTTTGATTCAACTTTATTCCAACTCATTGCCTGACATGTTTCTGTATGTTGGCATGGTAGGAACAGCAGGGCATGGGTCTGAGTGAAGGCAAACTTTCATGAGGACAAAGGCGTGTCCATATTTGACACAAGTGCAGGAGGATCAATTAGAAATTGGCTGAACTTTAGTGATGCTTTTAAAGAATCTGTCATTTTAAAATCTTACATGCAAATATAAAATCTGATGAGATTTATTCCACAGATTTGTGTTTTATGTCAGGGAAAATAATCTATAACAAGTTAAGTGATTTACTATGAAGTGAAAAAGACCAAATATGAAACAGATGTTGTCATGGAGGAGTGGACTCAGGCGCAGACAGAACTCAGACGCTCGATGGCGAAGAATGAAGTGAAGTTTATTACAGGAGGTTCGGTGTGACGACAACGAGTGATGAAAACAAACATGAACTAAAGGCGAGAGCCTAAAAATCGGCTCTGAGGTAAATGACTCATTTACAAGGTGTCACGTATCACACCACGCTGTGAGACGCTGTCAGCAGCACTGAAGGAAACACTATGAACAGCGTTGAGACCACACCAGCCTCTCCCATCCTTTTGTCTTATAGAGATCACAGAGATGTTTCCAAATATTCCTACTTTTGTACTGTTGTGTAAATGTGTGTGTAAAGGTGGATGACTGCCTGCTGCAAATGAAATCTAACCATGGCTACAAATAAATGAAGCTCCAGCTGACGTGAAACACAGCCCTGTTTTTATTACTGTTTATAGATATTAGAATTGATGATCATCATTTTAATGATTCTTAAAACTGTCGTCAACAAAACAGAACAATTAAAAATGAGATGCTGTGAATATTATTTATTCATTTTGATTCACAAAAACAAAGAAAAGGTGAAGATGTTCAAAAAGTTAGATGAAGAAGAAAACAACAGATAACAGTGTGTGTTAGTAAATTCACAGCAACATGAATGTTTCTGAGTGTTTGTGCATCATGTGACCCAGATTTTTGGATCTGCTGTCAGATTGAAATGAAGACGATGAAACCACAGCAGCTTCAGCTGAGCTGTCAATCAGCAGCAGCAGTCTTATCTGTGGGCCGCAGGGGCTGATGGGAGCTTTGAGGACCTGTTAGAAACCACGTGGCCCTCGTCTGATCTCACAGCTCGTCCTTGTTTGGCCTCAGCTGCATCAGAGCGCCACTTCTCCCCAGGTTCACCAGAGGAAACACCACTGCACAAAATGCTTTTCCTCCCAGCTGCTGCTCTGTGCTGTCTGTGTTCAGGTGAGTGTTTCCAGCCAATCAGGAGCCAACAAAGTCAACCTGTAACAAACACTGTCACACTAACCTTCATCTATCTGTCTGTGTCTCTACAGCACTGGTTACCATGGCAGCAGAGTCAAATCAGGGTGGTTCAACACTGACCAAGAAAATTGGAGAAAGTGTCTCCTTCAGGTGTGGGAATCCACAATGTAGTGGCTCTGTAGACTGGTACCAGAAGAAAGAAAGAGAAACATTCAAATATCTGCAGTATACCGGTGTTCTGACACTAAACAACATCAGATGTGATCATTCAGCCACCTACTACTGCTCCTGTTGGGTGTCTGATCCCCACAGTGAGAAATGATCCCTGCAGCCTGAACAAAAACCAACAGATGAACAGATGTCAAACAGTGTTTGTGACAGGAAGAGAGCAGTAAACCACAGCCCAGCTTCACATGTTTCACCTCCATCTCAGAGTCACAAACATACTGAGCTCAGGGACGATTTTTATTTACTGCTGTTAGAAATTCCATTTCCCTCAGATTCATCTTCATTAGATCAGCATGTCCAAATGAATAATGGAAAACTTTTCTACCTCAACTTTTGTAATTTAATTCTGAAAAGAAACCACAGCTGAGGGTGACAGTTTTTCACGATGAATGAAGTCCTTCTCTAGTTTCTTATTTTGTTTCTTATTCTAAAACTGTAAACTTTGATTTCATCAACTTTCATCATCTTTGTCTTTAAGTACATCCACAGATCAGCTCCTCAGTTTTTGAGCCACAAACTTCACTGCTTTCTTCACAGGCCTGAGAAAAGTGTCTGTCTTGCATTAAAGACCGTAGAACACTAGAGCCGATCAAATGTCAAGAATTGTCTGAATTATTTAACTGGGATGAAGAATCACCAAAAAAAAAGGAAAGGAGGGAATGAGGTTCAGTCAAGCCACTGACGAGCAGCTGAAAGGGAGGCTCTGAAAACAGTTGATAACTTCATTATTAACTCCAACTTTCTGCTTCTAAATTCAGATAAAACTGAGGTTATTGTACTTGGCCCTGAAAATCTTAGAAATATGGTAATGTGGTAGATTTTTGTATGATATGTAAAACTATGTAACTATATACACTATATATCTGTGTGCACTGAACATATATATTTTAACTTTCATGTAGAGTCTTAAGCACAAGACATTTTGCTTCACCATGGTTTATTAAGGTGGTACAGTAACAGGGCAGTCAATGTAAGGGGAGAGTTCCCCTGAATAATTTACTCTCCAGTAACTAACCTTCCCTAATACACACTCAACGTCTTTCATGCAGCACAACCAAAACAGTAACATTGTAACAGAGATCCTGAACACATCACGATAAAATATCATACGATATAATCACACACACACACACACACACACACACACACACACACACACACACACACACACACACACACTGAACCCACACAGAAGTGCTTTTATATATGAGAAAGCATGTAACCTATGTAGTTATAAGATTATATATTATAAGATTGTGCCACTTGCTGTGTAAGATTTAGTAATTAGGATTAATGTGTGATGCTTGACCGTATCATGACGAAGCAGCTTGAAAAGAAAAGCATCTGGACTTCTTTAAGTTGCCTGAAGATGTTTCTAAAGGTCTTCTAAAGAAGGTGCTAAGCTCCTCGGAAGCTAAGCTCCTCGGAAGAGGTGAAACGTCTTCAGGCAACTTAAAGAAGTCCAGACGTTTTTCTTTCCAAGCTCCTTAGACTACGATGACCTGGATGACTGAGAACCTTCACAGACACTGTGTCATGACCTATTGTGACAAGCCAAAGCCAAAGGGTAGCCGGAGTCCTGACTGGCCTCTGGCCAAGGCCTTGGCCGCTACCTGACCCCTGCAGCTGTGTTTGGCTGGAGGACGGGTGGGAAAGTTACCCAACAGCAGGGGGCGGGGATACTGGTCCCTATATATTAGGGGACCAGAGGACACCCCAGCACTTTTTTCCCCTCTGCTGTTTCTCTCTGTCCGTCTCTGTGTTGCTCTGCTGTCTGGGCTTAAGGCTGTACACCCCGGGGTTTTGCTTTGCTTGCTTTCTGCTTTGTAATTTTCTTGCTAAATGTCTGTATGTATTTTTCCTGCTGTTCATATGATTCAGTGTAATAAACTCTGTTCCAAGAATTCTGCTCTTTTCCAGAGAATCTTTTTGAGTGTCTTGATTTTAATTGGATCTAAAAGGGTTGGATCTCCACATCGTTGGTGGGAGAAGGTTATCAGGATGTCTTCAAAATTTGCGACCACAGTATCTAAGCAGATTCTTACTCTGGATGGCATTACCTTGGCCTCCAGTAACACTGTGAGGAACCTTGGAGTCATGTTTGACCAGGACATGTCCTTCAACACACATATTAAACAAATATGTAAGACTGCTTTCTTCCATGTGTGCAACATCTCTAAAGTTAGAAATATCCTGTCTCAGAGTGACGCTGAAAAACTAGTTCATGCATTTATTACTTCCAGGCTGGACGACTGTAATTCATTATTATCAGGAAGTCCTAAAAACTCCCTGAAAAGCCTTCAGTTAATCCAAAATGCTGCAGCAAGAGTCCTGACAGGGACTAGAAAGAGAGAGCAGATTTCTCCTGTTTTGGCTTCCCTTCATTGGCTTCCTGTTAAATCCAGAATTCAAAATCCTGCTCCTCACATACAAGGTCTTAAATAATCAGGCCCCATCTTATCTTAATGACCTTGTAGTACCATATCACCCTATTAGAGCACTTCGCTCTCACACTGCAGGCCTACTTGTTGTTCCTAGAGCAGGGGTCCCCAACACGTCGCCCGCAAGGACCACATGAGTCGCCCGCGGGCCTGTTCTAAAAATAAGTCACCATAACAACTTACAATAAGATGCATCTATTTTTTTTTTCTTGCTATTTTTTAATCACAATTGCATTGGTGTTAATTTGTTAGAGATAATATATTTAAAAAAATGTTTATTATTAAATATTAGATCAGCGCTTGCTGGTCTCCACGGAAACAATTGCCGTGAAGACCAGCAAAGGCAAAGGTGAGGAGATGAGGAAAACATGGCGGAAAAAAGGAAGAAAACATATAATTTTCACAGTGAATGGGAGGAAGAGTTCTTTTTTACCACTGTGATGTGTGTGTCTCATTTGCGTAGCAACTGTGGCAACGGCAAAGCGGCACAACGTGGAGAGACATTTCCGAACGTGTCACACAAGCTACCATGCTAACTACCAAAAGGGCAGCACTGCGGGTGGAAAAGCAACCGAAGCCTCATTTAGAGCTACACATTTCATGATTAAGAAAAAGAAGGCATTTTTAGACGGGGAGGTTTTCAAAGAAGCAATGATGATAATTGCAAAAACTGTGCTTAACGACGAGAAATATGGAAACGATGTAATCTCCACTCTCTCTGATGTCCAGCTGGGGGCAACTACAATTGTTAGAAGAGTGTCGGCTATGTCCGGGAACTTGGCCGATCAGTTGGATCAGGATCTGGCAAAGTGCAGTTGGTTTAGCATCCAGTGTGACGAGTCCATCGACAGCAGCAGTACAGCACAACTGATGGTCTTTATCCGGATGGTGTTTGATGGTTTCTCCACAAAAGAAGAACACTACTGCCGCTAAAGACAACTACGAAGGGAGTTGACATCTATAACACGGTGAAGGAGTTTTTCGCGAAGAAAAAGGTACAGTTGGAAAAGCTGGTATCAGTGACTACCGACGGGGCTCCTGCTGTGATCGGCCGACATACGGGATTCATCGCTCACTGTAAAGGTGACACAGAGTTCCCAAACTTCATGCATTACCACTGCATCATTCACCAGCAGGCGTTATGCGCAAAGGTGATCGGCTTCGTGCACGTCATGACTCCCGTCGTGAAGATCATAAACAGCATCCGCTCCAGAGCTAAACAGCACAGAACATTCAAGGTGCTGTTGGAGGAGCTGTCAGCTGAATATGGTGACCCGCTACTACATACGGAAATCCGACAGCTCAGCAGGGGACGGATTTTGCTTCGTTTTTTGTCACTTTTGGGTGAAATCAAGGAGTTCATGCAATCCAAAGGGGAAGACACATCGCTGCTGGAGGACACTGAGTGGACACTTGACATTGCGTTTTTAACAGACATTACTGGGAAACTGAACCATTTGAACTGTGAGCTGCAAGGCAAAGGTAAGACTGTTGCTGACATAAGTGCTTTAAATAGATTTAAAGCCCAGATGAGCATCTTCTCTGTGCATTTACAGAGAAAAAAGGTGCTGTACTTTCCCTCTGTGCAGATGGTGCTGAAAGACAATGCTTCTGCATCTGAGACTTTTGACAAAGTTGCAGAAAAGTACACTCAAGTCATAAACCGACTTGGTCAAGAGTTTGAGAACAGGTTTTGTGACCTTGATCAGCTTGAGCCATGTGTCTCATTTGTTTCCAATCCTTTCATGAATGTGGACACAACATGCATTGCTGAGGAACTAAGTTCAATGTTCAGCTTGGATGCTGGACAGGTGGAAATCGAAATTGTAGCATTGCAAAATGACGTCAACCTCAAAGCCTATCAGGGTGCACCAAACTTTTGGTGCCTTGTTGACACAGAAAAGTACAGTGGTGTATGCACAGCAGCTATGAAGGTTGCCAGCCTGTTTGGTTCAACCTATCTTTGTGAATCAGCCTTTTCTGACATGAACTTCATCAAGAACAAACACAGAACACGCCTCTCTGATGCACATCTGCAAGACTCACTCAGAGTTGCAGTGTCAAGTTACACCCCAGATTACAACACACTGGTGAACAGCATGCAATGCCAGGTTTCCCACTAACAGACAAAGAAAGCCATATTAGATGTTCTCAGTGGCAACATTACAGTGTCGTGTCAAAGTTGAATTTAATTATTGAAAAACAAATGTGTTTGTTAAGTGTAACATGTGACAATTTGCTTTAAAATGCTGCCAATTTGGTGAAAAGTTCTGTAAAATTTCAAAGTAGATTTTTTTGTATGTTACATACATACAAAAATAATGTATGTAACAGTGCATGATTTGTTAAAATTTGTTAGTGGTAAGTGAAAATGTTGTAGAAGTGATCACTTCAAAATGTAAATACTTTATAGAAATAAAGCGTTGCATATTGATATTTATCTGTTTCCTACCTTGTTTCCTACTTGCATTCTTTATAATTATGGTGAAAAATAATTAACATAATTAGTGTCTTTACATAGATGAATATCATTAATTATTAATGATAACACATAATTAAGTTAAATTGAAGCAATTTGATATTTGAGAAGTGTGTGTCAAACTGGTAGCTGTTAGGTTTTGTATTGTTGATTGTCATTTATGCTTAGAAATATCTACTTATATATGCTTAGAGTTTTATAATTAGTTGTAGATTGGTAGAGGTTTGATCCTTAATAGTCTGCAAACTTTGTGTGCATTAGAGAGCACTCTGGGAGCATGGGAGAGGTCGTACCTTGTCTTATTGTTTTATGGTAGGATAAACGTATCTATATCTGTTTTAGTCTAAGTGCCTTTTGTTTAGATGAACTGCTGGACTTCCAGACCAGCAGGTTTAGGGAAGTCATTTATGGGGTCACACTCTGACCCCACCCACACACACACACACACACACAAAGGCAAGGTACTCTTTGTGTGTATGTATACGTCGTATGTTAATGAACCTATGCATATTCATGTAACCTCAATAAAAGAGCAGTGTTACGGGAGAGCGGACGAGAGTCTGACGGAGGTCAAGTGGTGGAACGACACTTGGCTCCAGGCAGGTCTCCCTCATGCATGAGTAACACGAAGAACTTTGCCTACTTCGTGTCTTGCTTGCTATGTAATTATATTGTCTTCAACGTTCCAGCGAATAGGTTCAAGCTACAAACCTATCATTAATTGGTCCTTCGAGAGCCGGAGCCCTGGAGTCGACATTTACCGAGGGGAGAAGAGACACGCTGAAAGACTGACGTCATCGGGCCGGTGGATTAGCTGTCTGTCTTTTCTCCTCGATGAATGACGATCGGCGGGATCCAAGGCTGATATTACACGCTGTCGGGATGAAATAGTGTTACTATTCATAATCATTATTATTACTGTTGCATCACTTATGATTTATTATTGTTATCATTTCAGTGACACATTTATTGAAACTGATGTTATATTAAAGTCTGTATTTCAGGTGTTAGCATAAGCACATAATAATCTTTCATTGCAGGTGCAACTGTAATCATGTTATGCACATATAAGCTAGGTCAAGTTAATTAGTGGTTTGAAGCTACAGCCGGTGCGAGTTCGACTGATCTATGGAGCAAAGTACAGCCATTGAAAGAATTGCCTACATGTTTACAGTACAATATATCACATATGGCCTGTGTGCATTCAGCAGCCTGCTGCACAGAAATTTGCCTGGTAACAGATGACGTAGAGGGAGGTCATGCACTAAGGTTAACAACACAGACACATAGTCTGCCTGAGTAAACTGATTGCAAATGATGTGTACTTGCATATGTGACAGGTTAGTTCTGATAAGTCCAGAAGAGTGTAATAACAGGATACATCTGGTAGGTGGCGGAACATAGGAAGTAGCTGTTCTTTTTTAGAGTATCTCCTTAGATAGAATTACTGGAACATGCATGTTGTTTTTCATCTGCGGTGACGCAAGTTACTGGTCATCATAAGTATAAATGATCCACCCCAACTATTGTTCATGGGAGATTGAGGCTGATGTGTTGCAGAGCCCATCTTCACCACATATATGTGTTTTAATAAAATCATTTGTGTTGACCCACTATGGACTTTCAGTCGTATGTCTCTTCCTCAAAAATGCGAACCTTACAGTTTTGGTGCCGAGAACCCGGTTTGAGGAGGGACGATTGGGGGTTTGGCTGAGGCCTAGTGGTGTCAAACGGATTGACAGCCAGCAGGTCGACTGAGTGATGGGCCCGAAATAGGAGGTAAGCACCACCTGTTGATTAAAGTAATATCCAAAGGTGCTGCATTGGAAATTAAGCTAAATTAAATGTTCACTCAGTAGAGCCTCTGGTCCGTGTCCGTGGTGATTTTGGGGTAATTAGTGATAAAAGTTTGGGGAATATTTGACTGACAAAATTTATTGCTGTTAATTAAGGCAGCTTTAAGAACATGCTCTGCTGGAGATGCAGCTCCACAGACATTGATTAAACCTGCCTAATAACACAAATACACATGCAATGAAGATCAGCTTGTTATCTCTCATCAGTGTTAAAATAGTGTCAATTTAGCAGACACTTGTTATCAAATACTGAATTTATCCAATGCTGACAATTGACTCTCTAGGTTGCAGGACAACAGTTTAATTTTGTGGGAAAAAAGATTCTGGTTTGACCAACCAGTGATCAGACAATAAATTTAGTTGTTAATATAGTAAATTGGGAGATGCTTCCTGCTTGATTGATGCAGCACAAGTAATTTACTGTATGAGGGAAATTCTATTTTTGTGATACTATTTTGAACATGCATTTCTGTTGTCCTGTCATCTTAGTGGGTTAATAGCTGATATGCAAATTAGTTGATCGTTCTTAGATTAATGAAAGGTGACTGAATTCTAGCACGAGTGAATGAGATGTGTTGGAGTTTGTTGTGTGTTGAGTGGAGACTCTAAAACACTGAGTTTCCTGTTTTGATGTGCGAGTGAATCCTGTACCCAGATACACAACTCTGAATACGTCAGAACAAACTTCTTTTGTGAAGTGCATGACAACATGTCACATGTTTTATGATGAATGGAAAAAGGAAAACTGAATAAAATGGGTGTGTGGCCTAAATGAGTGAAGAGCACAGACCTGGGGATTAAACTCATAGCTAAAAAGACATTAGGCTTATGTTGTGTGTTGTGCAGCTGATGGTTGGTTTGGAGTGAATCTAGCTGATGATTCTTCTTTTGTTGTGAAGTTGAGCCTGCCAATTAGTATGATGGTATGATAAACCATGCTAATGGTATGATTTACCCTCCTGAGATGAGGAGCTTGTGTCATGACTTAATAAGGCCTTTTTATTTTGATACTTTCACAGTGCACTGAAAGTTTTGTTCGATAATCTCTGTCGTTTGAGCAGATCTGCATGATTAGAACAGGAAGCGCTGTACGACACGTCGTCGAGAAAATTGTTACAAGTGAGTTTCTCCACATTAAAATGGGCTCTGGAGAAAGCCACTTATTTGGGACAATTAGAAAATGAGAGTCCCGGCCTAAAAAGGATTCAGCGAGGTAATCCGATCTAAAATTCTTCTTTTTCTTTTGAAATGACGTCATTTTGCTGAGAGTGGAAACTAAATGCGACGATAGGTTCCACTATCAGCAAAGAAAGAATGACTGTATGAATGAATGAGTGAAAAAGAAAAAAAGCTGACAAGACTTTACTGATGTAACACGACTGTGCAAAGTTAATCCCCACCTGATAAGGGTGGATGAATTTATGTGTTTCCTTTTACAGGAGCAGAAAGATGACAGCAACATTCGAGGTTGCGTGATGGTTTAACCTTTTAAATGCCACTTTCTGTGTCTGTGCATCTACCAGGGGTGTTATTCACTACCTTGTGTTGCTCACAGAGGAAACTGTGAGAAAGTGTGTATACATCTGCGCAGCGCTAACATTTGCATTTTCTTCTCTACAGCATTATAGTTCTTCATGTGGTTTGATCGTGTGATTTATACCAGGACAGCTGGTTGATGTTTTCCTGCTACTGGATTTCTGG
Source organism: Simochromis diagramma (assembly GCF_900408965.1). Classification (NCBI taxonomy): domain Eukaryota; kingdom Metazoa; phylum Chordata; class Actinopteri; order Cichliformes; family Cichlidae; genus Simochromis; species Simochromis diagramma. Next base: position 329,690 of record NW_024387370.1, read on the forward strand.
GTTTATGTGTGAAGAAAACTGTGTTTACAGGTTATGAGTGGTGATGCTGTTATACTGTGTTTTTGGGAAAATGTGACGGTTACTTTGATGATGTGAATAACATTCTTTCCACAGCTATGGATGGCTAGCTTTATGGTCTTTTTATGGCACCTCTGGAACCTGTCGACCTGCACCTGACCACCGATGGTCAATGTGTATTGCTAATGTTTGTTTTTCTGAGAGTGCATGTAGAGGATTCAGCAGAAGCGGACAAGTGACATGAGAAAAACAAATAAGAGATGCAGTGTTTATGGAATAGTTGAATATGGGGCTCATTGAGCTCCTAGTAATATATGAGTGGAGTGACTTTGCTAAAGAGAAGTCACCGATTACATTAATGTTGACTGAGTACATGGGATGATCCATGTCTGAGGCGAATTATGGAAATAATTGTAGTTTACTGATTTGAGAAAACCTGCACATGACACTTGTCTTGCTGATGTTGAATGCTTTTTACTCTTATGATACAATTGTTTATAGGTGTGAAGTTTGATTTCACTTCCAGATCTTGTTTTCCAGGCCATGATGGTGTGTATGCAGGCTCCTGGCAGAGCCAGGTGTTAAGCAAACTTAATATGCAAAACACGCTAACATCTTTTATTGCAGGGTTACGGAGCTACTCCGGAGGAGACACCCTGATGTTGCCTGGGACAGGATCTAGCTAACCTTTTTCTTTAAGACAGGAATCTAGGGTTGATGAGTTGACTCATGGGAGTGTCCATGCGTCAAGAGGAGGGGTCCAGGATTAACATTAAACTATGTTTTCTATTATTGTTGCAGTGATTTGTGTGATTAACAGTTCATTTACAGGTATTAAACCTATGCAAGTGGTGCATCCAGGTTCAGATGAGGCTTTGATGGCCTATAAGTGAAGTTCACTGAACTAAAGAATGTGGTTTGATGATTGTTGACATGCTCTCCAAATAGAAGTTTTTCCTCCTAGCAAGGAAATATAGGTGCAGCAGTCAGAGTATTGCTGAAAGGGATCTCCTGAGAAATCTTCAGAGGCCCAGTGAGAAGCAAGAACCATTCCAGGCATAGCTGACAGCCCAGGCAGTGGTTGAGGTCAAAGGTCAAGCTGTTTGGGGCCCATCATGAGATCAGACTTTGGAGCCACAGCAAGGACCACGAAACTGCGTTGGAATGAGATCTGTGCCAAGGGGGCTTTCCAGAGGCCAACAGATGGGCACCTGAAGGATGAGGGGAGCGTGCCAAGCTCCATCGACAGCGCAGGGGGAGTCTAAGGATGTCATCATGATTCTGTGAAAGCACAGGAACCGGAAGCTATGGTGGTGATGACAGCAGTTTCCTATGAACATCACCTAATGCTGTGTCACTATACTGTGCATACGATGACACTCTGAAGACTGCTGGGATCATAACAGCAGTAAGATAACTGGACCCAGCACCCTTTCCACAGAGGGGTTTTTCTGCAGAGCGTGGACAATGGAAGAGTCATAAGTACCCCCCTCGCAGGACGAAGGCCTGAAGTGAGGTGATGGGGGTTGGTAGAGGCCATAAAACAAGAGTGCTGAAGAGGTCTGCTGCTTTGGAGATAGCTGAGACCCATGTTGACAACAACAAAACCAACTGGTATGCTTGAATGTTTATTCTACATACATTCGGACTCTGGTCCTATGGACAATGATGGAAACAACTGGAAGAGACATTTATGACGCCCTGCAGAGCTTAAACCACTCTGCAGAGAGACATGTGATTTGCACGCCCGGAGGAAGCACCACCAAGCTGGGATGTTTTTGAAAATGTTACTTTCTTATTTTAACTATTAAATTAACAATTCATTTGTTTGCTCGTAGGATGCAGGTTGCCATTGGATGAGATCAATGAGGAATGGGATAACTGCTAATACATTAAACTGTGTACTTTTACAGTAATTTAGGGTGATTTGAGATATGCTGTGTATAAAAATGTTTGCATTGAAACTGTCAGACATGAGGTGATCATAACTGGGAACTTTTCAAGCATAAAGGTCAAAAAGGGGGGAATGTTAGGTTTTGTATTGTTGATTGTCATTTATGCTTAGAAATATCTACTTATATATGCTTAGAGTTTTATAATTAGTTGTAGATTGGTAGAGGTTTGATCCTTAATAGTCTGCAAACTTTGTGTGCATTAGAGAGCACTCTGGGAGCATGGGAGAGGTCGTACCTTGTCTTATTGTTTTATGGTAGGATAAACGTATCTATATCTGTTTTAGTCTAAGTGCCTTTTGTTTAGATGAACTGCTGGACTTTCAGACCAGTAGGTTTAGGGAAGTCATTTATGGGGTCACACTCTGACCCCACACACACACACACACACACACACACACACACAAAGGCAAGGTACTCTTTGTGTGTATGTATACGTCGTATGTTAATGAACCTATGCATATTCATGTAACCTCAATAAAAGAGCAGTGTTACGGGAGAGCGGACGAGAGTCTGACAGAGGTCAAGTGGTGGAACGACACTTGGCTCCAGGCAGGTCTCCCTCATGCATGAGTAACACGAAGAACTTTGCCTACTTCGTGTCTTGCTTGCTGTGTAATTATATTGTCTTCAACGTTCCAGCGAATAGGTTCAAGCTACAAACCTATCAGTAGCCCTTCACATTAATCAGTACCCAAGAAGTAGCTCTCACTTTCAAAAAGGTTGGTGACCCCTGTCCAAGAGTATTTAAAAGTAGAATGGGAGGCAGAGCCTTCAGTTTTCAGGCCCCTCTTCTGTGGAACCAGCTTCCAGTTTGGATTCAGGAGACAGACACTATCTCTACTTTCAAGATTAGGCTTCAAACTTTCCTTTTTGCTAAAGCATATAGTTAGTGCTGGACCAGGTGACCCTGAATCCTCCCTTAGTTATGCTGCAATAGACGTAGGCTGCCGGGGATTCCCATGATGCATTGAGCTTTTCCTTTCCAGTCACCTTTCTCACTCACTATGTATTAACAGACCTCTCTGCATTGAATCATATCTGTTATTAACCTCTGTCTCTCTTCCACAGCATGTCTTTATCCTGTCTTCCTTCTCTCACCCCAACCAATCACAGCAGATGGCCCCGCCCCTCCCTGAGCCTGGTTTTCCCGGAGGTTTCTTCCTGTTAAAGGGAGTTTTTCCTTCCCACTGTCGCCAAAGTGCTTGCTCATAGGGGGTCATATGATTGTTGGGTTTTCCTCCGTATGTATGTAGCGCCTTAAGGCAACTTTTGTTGTGATTTGGCGCTATATAAATAAAATTGAATTGAATAGAATAGGTCTTACATCATTAAAATATAAAGGACAGGAGATATTTAGATATTTTTATATTCATATTATATTTTATAGCTGACAGATATTACTAAATAGATAGAATTTACTAAATAGCTCGATGAACATGAAAAATATGTCCATCAGTACAAATGACCATGAGAGTCACCAGAATAAATTCAACAGGACACTAAGAAGACGTCCTTTAATGTCCTTTAAGTGGCAGAACAAATGAACAAACAGTTAATCGCTTACTTCAGATGAAATCTCCTCAGCTACTTTGAAAACAGCTTCTAACTGGTTTCTCTTTTAACAGGATGACTGCTCAGGGGTAAGGCCATGATGCAGTCCAGCAACCTTTATGATTCTGCTTTGATTCACCAGGAACTATAAGAGATTTGTTTCACCGTGAGGTCCGGTATGTTATGTAAATATACATAATATCATGTGTGGTATCCATATAAACCTCTAAATCTCAGCTCAAAGAAAATATAAAGCTTTTCTACAGCCACCAAACACATCAAAAACAAAAAACTGCTGCAGGGGAGGAGTGGTGCAGTGAGCTCAACGGGGCGGTGCTGGAGACGCAGGTGAGAACAGCTGATGGCGTTTGGACTGATGATGGTTTCCTTCCCCTTTTATAGTGAGACGGGAGAGGAGCGGAGGGGGAGCTGGAAATCAGCTGAGACCGGAGCTGTCAGACTGTGGACGGTCATAACAAATGAAAACTAGAAATAAACGTGGCATCTGGCGACAAACAACTGTGCGTGTGTGTACGTGTGTGAAGTGCATTTCACAAGACTCAGAGTGGTCTTGAACAAGAGTTCTACAGGCTTTCTGAAGGTGCTGCTTTTTTGGAGGTTGGACATTTGGACATGTAATTGTAACTTTCTTGTACAAAGACTGAGTGTGAAGATGAGAAAACAACTGTAAGCTGTGTTCAGTTTCATGACACACTATGTGTGTCTTCATTCAGAATCAGAAAGACTTTATTTATCGAGTGAGGACTCGAGCAGCAGAACTCTGCTGCTCGAGTCCTCACTAAGACCAAAAAAGTGGACCACATCAGTCCAGCTCTGAGGTCTTTACACTGGCTGCCTGTCCGTCAGAGGATAGACTTTAAAGTTCTGATTCTGGCCTATAAAGCTCTGAATGGTTTAGGACCAAAATACATCAGTGACCTCCTGACCCAGTATGAACCTTCCAGATCCCTCAGGTCATCTGGATCCGGTCTTTTATCAGTTCCCAGAGTCAGAACCAGACACGGAGAAGCTGCATTCAGCTTTTATGCTCCTTATATCTGGAACAAACTCCCAGAAAGCCTCAGATCAGCTGAAACACTCAGTTTATTTAAATCCAGGTTGAAGACTCACCTGTTCTCAGCTGCATTTGAATAAAGCACCAAATCCACACTTTTAAGCTTAAATTTCAAAACTTACATTTAACTACTGATTTTATCTACTGTTCTGATTTTATCTGTTTTGATTTTATATACTGTTTTGTTTGTTTGTTAATTAGTTAAGCTTAAATTTCAAAACTTACATTAACTACTGATCTTATCTATTTCTGATTTTATCTGTTTTGATTTTATATACTGTTTTGTTTGTTTGTTAATTAGTTAAGCTTAAATTTCAAAACTTACATTAACTACTGATTTTATCTACTGTTCTGATTTTATCTGTTTTGATTTTACATACTGTTTTGTTTGTTTGTTTGTTTGTTAAGTGGGTTAGAGCTCTGGGTAGCTCCCCAGCTGGGTCTAGACTGGGTCTAGAGAGTATTTTAAATTCAGGGAATTTAAAATAGAAAGTAGCTCGTCCACAGAAGGACTGGTAGCTCCCCTTACGATAAGGGTTCAGAACGCGCGAACAGGTGTGAAACTGTAGAAACTGAGCTCCCCACTGCTGAATATAAAAAGACTGTATCCACACGATGAGAGCCTGCAACAGACTCAGTGAGTTTGAGAGCGCTTACCTCCAAGCAAATTATTGAGGAGATGAGTGTTTGAAAACTGAGAGCAGACAGAATAACTGCTGCAATCTCAACTGATAAAGAACCCAGCTGAAGCCAATTTAGTTTAATAAAGAATTGAAAACAGAGTTCATGTTTTTGTTTTCATTTTTCCACATGAATGTTAAAGTCAGGTACTAATTATTTTATCTGAACTGATCACTAAATCTGACAAATCAAACTCAGAGTAAGAGCCAGACTGACAATAAACAACAAATAAAATAGTTTTTTTTCAGTTAGGGTGTGCAGGGCTAAGAATAAGACTTTCAAATAAATGATAACTTTGTCTGTGTCTGTGGGTTATTAATAAATCAGACGTAAAGATTCCTGCCACTGCTGCTCCTCAGTGCAGCTCGCTCTGTTCCCTGGAATGAATTTGACTCTGTTCCCCAGATGCTGCAGCTTCATGTTTCTAAGAATAGAGCCAACAATAGCTGTGTTGCAGCTGTGTGAAAAATAGACTTAAAACATGAATGGTTTAGTGGTAAACCTGGGGCTTCTGTTTCACACAACACCTCGTCCTCACAGTGGTACAGTCACCCCTGCTGCTCCGGGTCAGCTGACAGGAGCTGTGTTACTTTGGGCTGCAGTGGTTAAAGGAGCCTGGCTAGCTACAGGATTATTTTCAGAGGTTACATTTATTACAAGTACCATTAACACTAAATGATGCCCAGGAGTAAGTGAACATTTGACACTGAGCAGGAAGAACTGCTGGAGAACCACAAAGCATGCTGAGCTAGGGAAGTTGGACCAGGAAACCCAGGGAACCATGAAAATCCAAACTGTGTGATTAAAAAGTCAGAATCGACAAAGTCATTTAATGAAGTCGATCCTCTAGAGACTAAGAATATCTGTACAAAGTTTAATGTCTTTAGTCCAGATCCATAAATATAAATACTTATGTAGGTTGCTGTTGCCATCCCAAGTGCAGGTATGCTCGTGCCCTTTGTGTGGTCTAGTGAACGAAGGAAAGAAGGGGATCAAAGTATTAGCACAATCTATCTTTAAAAAGTCTAAATGGGACAAATGATCATTTCCTTTAAAATTTAAAATAAAAAAATGTTGTTATCAACATAGAGGTCATTTAGGTTAAATTAAATAATTGAATTGAATTAAATAGTTAGACTGTGTTCTTTTTTCTTTTTTTACCTTTTCCCCCACAAATGCAACACCCAATCTCATAATTTCTTTGTTCTGTATACAGTGATCTCTAAATAGTTTGTCAAACAGAGCAACCTCAGCCTCATTTCAAATAATAACTTTAAAAGATGATATCAAGCATTTTTAAGTTGAATAACTTTCTTCATCACAAGCTGGCTGGTGTAATCTGTTAAAAGACCTTTGACGAGTAGGTAAAGTTCTAGAATAAACTAATAAATTGCATTATCAACCATATGATTTTCAAACTGTTAGAATTCACTTTTTACTTACCATGTTTTATTTCATAGTAGAGGAGAAGTCCAGTGATATCTGATCAGGTCACAGTCTAGTTGAAAATGGCAGTTTGTGAAGAATGATCTGGCTTCTTCTGAGGCTTATCTTCAACTCTAACAATTGGGTAAACTTTTTACCCAATATTTTATCAAAGCTGCCCAACCTATGACCCAACAGAATGAGTCAAGCTGTGGAGTGAATTGAAGAACCTGGCACATTACCAACCCAACTCCTGAGTCATGACTTTTGAACCAATATTTGGTCACAATAACCCAACTTACGAACCTACGGCTTTTACCCCGAAGTTGAGTTATGAAAATAACTCTGTCTCTGTGCTTTTTGTTCTTAAGGCCTTTAGTGAGCTGTCCATGGTGCTGAACAAGCATAAATCACTATTTAACTACTTGGAATTTTCCTTTGGATTTTATCCATGCTCATCCAGTCACTTTTAATTCCCAAACACAATAAAGTGTTACTTTTGTTAGTTAGAGGAAAGGGTAGGATTGAACTATTAAAATGAACTCCCCGATCCTCCACTGCCTGAACAGCATCTTTCCTCCCTCTGTTTTCTATCTTTGTCTCTCTGTGAGTGTGGCATTTGTGGTGTGTGTGATGTGTGTCGGTGGGGTTTGGCAGTTCTGCTGGTTCCTGCTCCTCCTCGGCTGGAGCACCTGCAGTAACTGATAATCAGTCCAGCACATCAGTTTGGAAGAATTTGACTCCATTTTTGACACAGAGCAGCTTTAATTCTGACATGTTGGGTTTTCTCACATGAACTGCTCGCTTCCAGCTCTTTCACACCATTTCTGTTGGACTCTGTTGGACTCGGTTGTTCCAAAGCTCTATTTTTAACAGCAGGCATGGACGCTTTGTGTTCCTACGAGGCTGCTGGAGCTGATTGAGGCCACTCAGTACAACACTGATGATTCCAGCAGACATGCCACAGCACATTTCAGGAGCATCCCTGACGCATCTCTTTGCTTCGCACCACTAAAAATAACTCTGGATCTGTTTTTTACAGAAGCTCCATCAAGCTGCACAAAACAGAGGAAAATGTGCAGGACAGAAGAAACAGCAAAGGAAATCCTGTCAGTGTTGAAAATAGAAGAGCCTGTGCAGACCAACATGTTTCTCTTCTAAAATCCACCAGGTGTGGTTTGAAGGACGCAACAAAACCACATCAGAAAGACATCAGAGACTCATCACATCACTCGCTGGATTCACTGGATTATTTTTCTTTCACCATTATTTGGAACAAAGAAAACAAACGTGACTGGTTTGTGTCATTGTGGTGCTGCATGGCCCACTTTCTCCTGAGATTCAGTTCACAGACAGATGTTCTGATAGTTTTCTTTACAATTTGCTGCTAGAATTCAAAATTGATTGTGTGATTAATGATGGTGAGCCAGATGGACCAAACCATGATACTATCAGCAGCATGTTTCATTGTAGTGGTGCATCATTGATGGGATAAATGGACTGGTGCTTATATAGTGATTTTCTATTTTCATGTGGACTAAAGTAGTGGACTGACCAACAGACTGACATTAAGATCAGAGCCGTGCTGCTAGTGTGGCTAAAAGAAAAGAGAAGAAGAGACAGTCATGTTGATATGAACATTAGAGAAACACATCATGGAGCTGAAATATGATCCTGCTTCCTCATTTGGACTCATTCACCTCAGCTGACACGTTCAACAGCAGACAGGTTTTTGTAGCAGTCTGTCTCACTGTGGGAGTGGCAGGAAGGAGCTACCCCATCTTGGGCTCTGGAACTAAACTGTCTGTAACAGGTAAGAACAAACATTTATTTTCCTTCAGTTGTTTTATTGTAGAAGCTGAAAATGTGTTTAAAGTCAGTTTCTGCTGCTTCAGGCTTTACATGTTAGTTTTTCATCATTAGTAGAGAATTCATCTGCAGCCATTGTTACTTAAGAAAAGCTCAATAATCTCTGAAAACATGTTGAAATCTCACTGAACAACTAAAGTTATTCTTTATTTCTGCAAATATTAGTGATGTTACAAATATTTAGGATTTGATCCTCTCAGTGATTCTGCTGGTTTTTAACACAAGATCATATTTGGTGTTAAAAATAATATGTTTGGTATTAAAATGTACATAGAAATGTCAGCTTTGGTTAAATGTAAATAAAAACATTGAGAAATGTGTTTGTTCAGAAAGTCTTTTTTCTAAAGAATATATGAATATGTGAGTTAAAACCGATACTGTTAAAAAATAACAATAAAAAAAATCATGTTTATTTAGCAAGTAATGATTTAATAAACATATTTATGTGTGTTCAAGAGCAAAATAATAAATATTTTTAACGGTTAAATTAATGTATTATTTAAGAATAGTTTTTAAATAAAATAAAAAATAAATAAAATTACAATTTTATAGAAAATAAAAAACATTCTAACTTTACATATAATGGTGCAAACTTAAGTGTTTCAATCCTGATGGACTGTTTAAATTTATTTAAATCATATTTGACAAAATTAAATACATTTAGGAAAAATAGAATAGAATAGAATAGAATAGAATAGAATAGAATAGAATAGAATAGCCTTTATTGTCATTGTACAGAGTACAACGAAATTGGAGTGCCATTCCCTTGGTGCAAGTTTCAATAATAAATATAAATGTAAAATATAAAAGTACAAAAAAACAATCGTAAGTACTCAAACAATAGTATGTACAATATATACAGGATAGCAGCATTAATATAATGACAGTGACGGTATGGAATAGGTTCAATTGTTTTGTGCTTATTTACTACGGTGATAGCTCTGGGAAAGAAGCTATCCCTGAATCTGTTTGTCCTGGTTTTATGTGACCTGTACCGTCGGCCTGACGGTAATAGTTCAAACAGTTGGTTGCTGGGGTGAGAGTGGTCCTTGATGATATTGCCAGCTCTGCTGAGGTACCGAAAGTTTGCAGTGACCTCCAGGCTGGGCAGAGAGCAGCCAGTGTAAATATAATAATAATAATAATATCACGAGGTAAATGTTAGTTCTCAAGAACAGCATCAGACGGCGAACATTTCAGTATAATTTAATCAATATTTTCAAGTCTGTTATATCAAGTCACATTTGCTTCACACTTTACACATTTGAAAAAAAACAACAACAACATAATTATAAAAATATTTCATTTCATTCATAAAAACTATGAAAATACTTGTGAAAAGAAAACACTGACATTCTATTTCAGTGTTAATTTTATTAAATTAAAGTGTGTAATATTAAATATTTAAGATGTTATCTCAACGCTGTGAGCTCTGAAATTTTTTTATTAAAGTTTTAAATAATAAAAAAATATATGTTAAATGTCTTTGTTATTATTATGAAATTAACCATAAAAGTCCTAAAAGGAAAGAGCTTGTTCAAGCTGGCAGTGGATAATAGAGGGAACATCACTGACACACTGTGAGTCCAAACACAAACAGGACCAGTGGTTCACACAATTCAGAATCACCAGTTAACTGAAAAAACTTGTATTTGGATTGTAGATGGAAATCAGAGCACCCAGAAAAGAACGACACAGGCACCGAGAGTTCCTGCAAACACCAAGCAGAGCCCCACCCGACCAGCAGGTCTGACCCCACAACCTTCTCCCTTTGAGGCTACAGCGCAAACCACCACATCACCATGTCACCATTATGTTTTCAAATATTTCTTATGAAGCTAAGAAGAGGAAACAACAGAACATAATCTCTGTGTTTTTCAAACAGCAGGACCCAGAGTCCACGTGGAGGGGAACAGCTCCCTGCTGTGTGTGCCCCCAGCCATGTTTCCTCACCTGGTCCAGCTGTCGTGTAAAAGACAGAAGAAGAACGGCCGGCTGGAGGAGCTGCCCCCTGCTGATGGAGAGCAGCTGGAGCTCAGAGAGTCGGGACGCAACACCTCCATCTTACTGATCCATCAGCAGGAGAAAAGCACATATAAATGTACCTGCTGGGTGAAGCACGAGGGGGGCACAGTGGAGGCCCAAACACAACAAGGTAATGAAGGCTTGGTGACTGTGTTCAGCAGTGATTCAGCTTCATGTGGAGATGCTGTCAAAGAGAGCAGAGCAGCAGAGGACTGACATTTCTCACTGCAGCTCCAAACATTTGACTCCTTTTCTGTTTCAGAGCTTCCAGCTCCAGCAGCCTCCTGTCCTCCAGAGAGAGAGCCAGCAGACCTGCCAGCTCTGCAGCCAGCTGACTGTAAGATCACCTGCTGCCTCTCTGCATGGACAGCTCCAATGTCCAATGAGGGAGCTGGAACAAGTTTAGGCTCTTAAAGTTGCACTAATTGATCAAATCTTCATCCAACAAGCTCTGATAAAGCCACTGTACACTAGCTGCTCAGCACCAAACAGCAGACAGACCATAATATGTCAGAGATCAGTTTGTTAGCTGCTTGTGGAGTTCTTCTGCCCCCAAGTGGACACAAACACTACATCAATTCATCCACTTGAAGAAGAAGCTGTGACTGTTTCTATTTGGACTTTTTCTCCTTGATCTGAGAGGAATAACCCGACTGTCTGTCTGTCTCTTTGTGTCTGTCTGTCCTTCAGTGTCCTTCCAGTCTCAGTGCAGGGTGAAGCTGCTCTGCCTGCTGTACACAGTGCTGATAGTGAAGAGTCTGGTGTACTGCTGTGGACTCTCTCTGCTGATGATGCTCACAAACAAGGGAGCGTCCACCAACTGCACACATGCTGACTGACTGTTTCCTGCTCGCCTTTTCTCACCATCACATCTCATCAATTCATCTCATTCATCACTTTGATCACAAATGTTAGTTATGATGTGTTGTGCTTATTTTGCCTTTTTCTTCAACAGTTAGAAGATCATCTGAAATAAATACATCTTTACATGTATTGTTGCTCTGAGTTAGAATTCTTTTTGTACTTATTGTGACTTTTATTGTAGTAACAAAAACCATCAGGAATATTTTTATCACAAGTTTTTGTTTGATTTTCAAATGTCAAACAGTGTAGTTGTGTTTGTGTGAATAATAAAGATTTGAAGATGAAGAGTTTGATTCTACTTTCATTGTGTGATCAACAACAACCCGTGTGAGTGAAGCACAAACTGACTGTATCCAAACTTGCTCTCCTGCAGCAGACGGGCTGTGTGGGTTTCTGCTCTGCAGCCTCCACACCGTTAGCTGTGTCTTTTCACTTTAATAACACAATGACAGTTACAAGCATGAACTCTGCTTCAAGAATGATTCCAGGAAGGATCTGTGTTCTTCACCTGTGAGAGAAACAGCTCAAATCCTCAACTCAGAGCTGACAAATGAACTTTAATGGAATCAAAGGAGAGACCATGAAGCCCCTGCAGTCTGCTCAGCTCCCATTTTATTACCTGAGCTGAGTTTTTCATTCTGGATATCACACACGTAAGAACAGATCAAGTCTGAACAGCAAATGTTGGAGAATCATTTTGAAGTCTTGCTAAATGTCCTTATTATTACAAAAACTACTGAATGATTCAGAAAATCCTTTCCAACAAGCAGAAATATGCAAACAAAGTAGAAACAAGGCAACATGAGTCATTCAGATGCAGATAACATATTCTCCTTATTTTGAAGAACACAGTCATGAAATCTTTCTGTGTGTCATTCATTGAGTTGAAGTGCCTAATAGAAGAGGAAAAGCAGCAATAATCAATGATAGCTGAGACATTGAGAACATGGCTGTATGCCTGCTATCATAACAGCAAACAAAGCACACAAACAGCAAACAGACAATAATGTGCTCGCAGCTTGTTGTGTGTTGTGTCATTTTTGACATTTCATGAAGTCACAAAAATGTGTGCGACTCATTAAAGGAGTCTGTACGTGTCAGTCAGTGCTCTGTATTCATGTGTTCACCTCATTAAAGTCACTCAGACACTTTTCTCCTCCAAACTTACAGCACAGCTTCATATTTCACTGACTGATTCTTTCATTACATCCATTAAGGGTCACACAGTGAAATTAGTGCAAACTTACAAATGTGTTGCAACAATTTTGGCCTCCAAACTGAACTTTGAGACAAACAGTGAAGCTGTGAGCAAAAAGAGGCTCCAGTGTGTGTCATGGTGGAGGAAACTGTTGTATTCCCACATTAAAAACATGCTGATCTTATTGGATTTTTCCCTCAAAGTCTTTTTCCTCCTTTTTCTCTTCATCCAAATGTTCTAGCAGGCTGACTGTGAGTCCCTGTTGAACCTGTACAGCAGAAAGTAACAGCAGTCAGCGGCCTCCACTTGACTTCATGACTTCAACCCCTCGCACAGTCACTTTCACTTTCTTCCTTCTGTCTTTTAGTCCTAAAATGTAGAACAACACCAGATCCAAATATTTGTGTCCTTCACTCACATCTTCAAATGATCCCTTCCATATCAGAGATGATACAAAGGCAACATTTGTCTTATTTCTCTTTCATGAATCAAAAAGTACTTTTGTACTGTTGTGTAAATGTGTGTGTAAAGGTGGATGACTGCCTGCTGCAAATGAAATCTAACCATGGCTACAAATAAATGAAGCTGAAGCTGACGTGAAACACAGCCCTGTTTTTATTACTGTTTATAGATATTAGAATTGATGATCATCATTTTAATGATTCTTAAAAAGGCTTTAATGAATCCTTCAGTCTGAAACCAACTTGGAACAAAACACATTAGAAGATGTGGGAAAGAACCACAGTGTGCACATATTTAAACACACAACAGAACCACAGTGTGCACATATTTAAACACACAACAGAACCACATGTGTTTGTTTCAAATAAGATTTTTACTCTAAATGTTGTTAAATATGATTTTGTTTTTTTAACTACTTTGTGTGCAATTTATGAACTTTTAAAATATTTAACCATATAATTTTTTTTCTATTTATTTATAGTTTCATTATATTTAGTGTTTTCATCACAGCTGTTCAACAACAGATAACAGTGTGTGTTAGTAAATTCACAGCAACATGAATGTTTCTGAGTGTTTGTGCATCATGTGACCCAGATTTTTGGATCTGCTGTCAGATTGAAATGAAGACGATGAAACCACAGCAGCTTCAGCTGAGCTGTCAATCAGCAGCAGCAGTCTTATCTGTGGGCCGCAGGGGCTGATGGGAGCTTTGAGGACCTGTTAGAAATCACGTGGCCCTCGTCTGATCTCACAGCTCGTCCTTGTTTGGCCTCAGCTGCATCAGAGCGCCACTTCTCCCCAGGTTCACCAGAGGAAACACCACTGCACAAAATGCTTTTCCTCCCAGCTGCTGCTCTGTGCTGTCTGTGTTCAGGTGAGTGTTTCCAGCCAATCAGGAGCCAACAAAGTCAACCTGTAACAAACACTGTCACACTAACCTTCATCTATCTGTCTGTGTCTCTACAGCACTGGTTACCATGGCAGCAGAACAGCTGATTCAGGAGGATTTAACATTGACCAGGAGAGTTGGAGAAAGTGTCTCCTTCAGCTGTGGAGGGACTGAACAGTGTGCTGACAGCTATCGGTACTGGTACCAGAAGAAGGAAAAAGAAACATTCAGAGTGATTTTTGATATTGATAAAAATAATGGTAACATAGATAGACGTTACTCTTCTCATCCTCAGAAAGATGAATTCTCTTCTGTAAATACAAATAAAGGCTGGGCGTTAGAGATTAAGCAAGTTAAACCTGATCATTCAGCCACCTACTATTGCGTCTGTTATATGCAAGATACCCACAGTGAGAAATGATCCCTGCAGCCTGAACAAAAACCAACAGATGAACAGATGTCAAACAGTGTCTGTGACAGGAAGAGAGCAGTAAACCACAGCCCAGCTTCACATGTTTCACCTCCATCTCAGAGTCACAAACATACTGAGCTCAGATTTTTATTTACTGCTGTCAGAAATTCTATTTCCCTCAGATTCATCTTCATTAGATCAGCATGTCCAAATGAATAATGGAAAACTTTTCCACCTCAACTTTTGTAATTTAATTCTGAAAAGAAACCACAGCTGAGGGTGACAGTTTTTCACGATGAATGAAGTCCATCTCTTGTTTCTTATTTTGTTTCTTATTCTAAAACTGTAAACTTTGATTTCATCAACTTTCATCATCTTTGTCTTTAAGTACATCCACAGATCAGCTGCTCAGCTTTTGAGCCACAAACTTCACTGCTTTCTTCACAGGCCTGAGAAAGGTGTCTGTCTTGCATTAAAGACCGTAGAAAACTAGAGCCGATCAAATGTCAAGAATTGTCTGAATTATTTAACTGGGATGAAGAATCACCAAAAAAAAAGGAAAGGAGGGAATGAGGTTCAGTCAAGCCACTGACGAGCAGCTGAAAGGGAGGCTCTGAAAACAGTTGATAACTTCATTATTAACTCTAACTTTCTGCTTCTAAATTCAGATAAAACTGAGGTTATTGTACTTGGCCCTGAAAATCTTAGAAATATGATAATGTGGTAGATTTTTGTATGATATGTAAAACTATGTAACTATATACACTATATTTCTGTGTGCACTGAACATATATATTTTAACTTTCATGTAGAGTCTTAAGCACAAGACATTTTGCTTCACCACGGTTTATTAAGGTGGTACAGTAACAGGGCAGTCAATGTGACGTTTCACCTCTTCCGAGATGCTAAGCTTCTCGGAAGAGGTGAAACGTCTTAAAGCAACTCAAAGAAGTCCAGACGCTTTTCTTTCCAAGCTCCTTAGACTACGATGACCTGGATGACTGAGAACCTTCACAGACACCGTGTCATGACCTGTTGTGATAAGCCAAAGCCAAAGGGTAGTCGGAGTCCTGACTGGCCTCTGGCCAAGGCCATGGCCTCTACCTGACCCCTGCAGCTGTGTTTGGCTGGAGGACGGATGGGAAAGTTACCCAGCAGCAGGGGGCGGGGACACCCCAGCACTTTTTTCCCCTCTGCTGTTTCTCTCTGTCCGTCTCTGTGTTGCTCTACTGTCTGGGCTTAAGGCTGCACACCCCGGGGTTTTGCTTTGCTTGCTTTCTACTTTGTAATTTTCTTGCTAAATGTCTGTATGTATTTTTCCTGCTGTTCATATGATTCAGTGTAATAAACTCTGTTCCAAGAATTCTGCTCTTTTCCAGAGAATCTTTTTGAGTGTCTTGATTTTAATTGGATCTAAAAGAGTTGGATCTCCACATCGTTGGTGGGAGAAGGTTATCAGGATGGCTTCAAAATTTGCGACCACAGCATCTAAGCAGATTCTTACTCTGGATGGCATTACCTTGGCCTCCAGTAACACTGTGAGGAACCTTGGAGTCATTTTTGACCAGGACATGTCCTTCAACACACATATTAAACAAATATGTAAGACTGCTTTCTTCCATTTGTGCAACATCTCTAAAATTAGAAATATCCTGTCTCAGAGTGACGCTGAAAAACTAGTTCATGCATTTATTACTTCCAGGCTGGACGACTGTAATTCATTATTATCAGGAAGTCCTAAAAACTCCCTGAAAAGCCTTCAGCTGATCCAAAATGCTGCAGCAAGAGTCCTGACAGGGACTAGAAAGAGAGAGCAGATTTCTCCTGTTTTGGCTTCCTGTTAAATCCAGAATTCAAAATCCTGCTCCTCACATACAAGGTCTTAAATAATCAGGCCCCATCTTATCTTAATGACCTTGTAGTACCATATCACCCTATTAGAGTGCTTCGCTCTCGCTCTGCAGGCCTACTTGTTGTTCCTAGAGTATTTAAAAGTAGAATGGGAGGCAGAGCCTTCAGTTTTCAGGCCCCTCTTCTGTGGAACCAGCTTCCAGTTTGGATTCGGGAGACGGACACTATCTCTACTTTCAAGATTAGGCTTCAAACTTTCCTTTTTGCTAAAGCACATAGTTAGGGCTGGACCAGGTGACCCTGAATCCTCCCTTAGTTATGCTGCAATAGACGTAGGCTGCCGGGGATTCCCATGATGCATTGAGTTTTTCCTTTCCAGTCACCTTTCTCACTCACTATGTGTTAACAGACCTCTCTGCACTGAATCATATCTGTTATTAATCTCTGTCTCTCTTCCACAGCATGTCTTTATCCTGTCTTCCTTCTCTCACCCCAACTGGTCGCAGCAGATGGCTCCGCCCCTCCCTGAGCCTGGTTCTGCCGGAGGTTTCTTCCTGTTAAAAGGGAGTTTTTCCTTCCCACTGTCGCCAAAGTGCTGCTCATAGGGAGTCATATGATTGTTGGGCTTTTCTCTGTATGTATTATTGTAGGGTCTACCTTAGAATGTAAAGCACCTTGAGGCGACTGTTGTTTCGCTGTATAAATAAAATTGAACTGAATTGAACAGACACAATTAGAAGAATCTGAAAACCAAACTGAATCATTTATCATTTGTTTCACTGTGAGATCCGGTATGTTATGTAAATATAAATAATATCATGTGTGGTATCCATATAAACCTCTAAATCTCAGCTCAAAGAAAATATAAAGCTTTCGTACAGCCACCAAACGCATCAAAAACAAAAAACAATTAAAAGAACAGTTATGTCACTTCACAAAATGTACGTACACACAAACAACCGAACCGCGTATACACTCGATTTCATGTAACCAAGCAAACAACACATTTTCTAATAGCAGAGATCTAACTGATTCTAAAACTGCAAGTTTTGTCCTGCTCTGACCAAAATGCACTGAACCAGCTGCAAAAGAAGGCTAAACATAATCTTCATGCTTAATAAACTTCATGTTTTGATAAACAATACTTCAGAGCCAACAATTGCCATTTCCTACCCAGTTACAGACACGTGACTGGATGACGGCATGTGCCTTAAATTTAGGGTAATTTGTATTTCCAGCATGGTGGCAGGGTGGTTAGCACTGTTGCTAAAGGTCCTGAGTTCAATTCCACCATCAGGCCGGGGTCTTTCTGTGTGGAGTTTGCATGTTCATGTACTCCAACTTCCTACCACAGTACAAACACATGCAGTTAGTGGGGATAGCTTAATTGATCATCATCTAAATTGCCCATAGGTGCGAATGGTTGTCTCTGTGTGTTAGCCCTGTGACAGACTGGCGACTGGTCCAGGGAGTACCATGCCTCTCGCCCTATGACAGCTGGGGTACGCTCCAGCGCCCCCCATGACCCTGATAAGGATAAGTGGATTTGCAGCATGCAACTTCTGATTTGGTGGAACTGGGTGTAAATGTGGTGATGTTACCGTGATTCTATTGGCTTAAGTGACCTCTAATTGTCGTGCATGAAAAAATAATAATAATCTGCACTTTGTTGAAAACACAACTAATATTAACAAGTTAACAAGCTTAAGTGATACAGCATTGTCATGTATTGATATATGGCTATGTCTTAATGTGATGACTTTTGAACCGGATGTTGTTGTCCGAGGGAGGCCCCGTTAAGTGGCTAGTTGTCAGATGGACAGTATTCAATAAATCAAGATAAAGACCGTGCTTTATGTCCTGATTCAATTCAGAGTGCTCAGCCTAATTTAGTAATAAGGTGGGCACACAACAATGGCGACGAGGATGACACGAACCTGGATTTGTTTTTGTGAGAAGTAGACCCAGCGGCGGCACGGTGTTAGCGAAAAACTTGTGGGCTAACATGGAAAAGTCGGGTATTCAACCGTTCGCCTGCTACACTGATCCAGCTACGCTCGGACCGAGATGGACACTGTGGTTAACATCCTTCGAGTTGTTTGCTGATGGGAAAGGTCTTATTTTGACGGATGATGCTACAGACGCGATCAGACAGCGGAGACGCGCTCTTCTACTGCACTTGGCCGGACAGGACGTGCAGGACGTCTTCTCCACTCTACCACAGACGGGAGAGGCGAAGGATTACACCGCTGCGGTGACTGCGCTCAACACTTACTTTGTTCCTCAAGTGAATGCAGCATACGCACGCCAAACTTTCCACAAATTGTCCCAAAAACCAGGTGAGACTGTGCAACAATTTTGTACACGTTTAAGGCGAGCTGCAAAAGACTGACTTTCAAGCTGACAATGATAACCAGATATGGGACGCTATCCTGAGTAAATGCACTTCTGAATATGTACGGAGAAAGCTGCTTGAGGAGGGTCCAGGCTTAACCCTAACTCGCACGTTGGAGGTGGCGTCACACTGAACGTGTGGAGGAGCAGCTGGCGGCGATGAGCGTCGCCGGGGAAAAGAAAGGAGAGGACACGGTCAGCCGGATTTTTACAGCAAAGAAAGAGAAGAACAACCGACCAAAAGGAAAAATGAAAGATGATAATAAAACAGACAGACAGTGTTACAGGTGTGGTTATACTGACCACATGGGCAAAGATCCCAAATGCCCAGCACGAGGACAAACATGTCACAAGTGTAATGGAAAGGACCACTTTTCAAAAATGTGTCGTACAAAAAGACAAAAGCAACAAAATGTGAATGCTGTTGAACAAGATGATTATGCATTTACTCTAAATGATGATAATGTACCTGAGAAACTTACCTTTTCTGTTGGGGGAATAGAGTTGAAAATGTTAGTTGACTCTGGAGCTACAAGTAATGTGATGGGAGAAAACATATGGGAAAAGCTGAAAAGATAAAATGTCGCTCATATGTACCCAAAGAGCAGAGGAATTTATATGCATATTCCTCAGCACAGGCACTCACGGTTAAAGGTGCATTCAGATGTGAAATCAAGATTGGTGACAGGACTGAAGAGGCTGAATTTATTGTGATTAGAGGTAATGGTGAACCACTCCTGGGGAAAAAGACTGCCAAAGGAGTAGGAAAGCTAAACACCAAACAGATCAGCCTGTACATTGATCCAAATGTGAAACCAGTAGCACAGCCACTGAGGCACATACCTTATCATTTGAGGGATGCAGTGGAGAAAAAGATCAATGAACTCATCGACATGGACATTATAGAACGTTTAGAAGGACCTACACCTTGGGTAAATCCTGTAGTGGTACTCCCAAAGAAATGTGACAAAGATATCAGAATGTGCTTAGACATGAGAAAAGCAAATGAGGCAATAATCAGGGAAAGATACCCCATACCCACTGTGGATGAAATCTTGCAAGGACTAAACGGCTCTGCAATCTTCACCAAGCTCGAGCTAGAGCTTACCCCGGAGTCAAGAGAGATAACTACATTTGCAGTGCACAACGGAGTATACCGGTACAAAAGGCTAATATTTGGAGTCTCATCAGCTAGTGAGCAATATCAGCATGAGATCGCCAATGCACTAGCTGGCATTGAAGGAGTTGAGAACATTTCAGATGACGTAATCATACACGCGCCAGACCAGGAAACCCATGATAAACGCCTGCATGCTGTGATGAAGAGACTCTCTGACTGTGGCCTGACACTAAACTCAGAGAAGTGTGAGCGAAGATATTCTCAAACAGAAAGAGAAGCCCTAGCACTGGTGTGGGCATGTGAGAGACTACATCCATATGTGTATGGCAGGAAGTTTGACCTCATCACAGACCACAAGCCATTGGAGGTCATATACAGCCAGAGATCTAAACCTTGTGCACGCATAGAAAGATGGGTTCTCAGACTGCAACCATATGACTTTAAAGTAGTGCACATCGCAGGAAAACTAAACATTGCGGATTCACTGTCAAGACTGCTGTCTAACACCACGTCAAAAGAGACACATAAGCATGAATCTGAAGAATGTGAGATTTGTTGCAGTTAATGCTACTCCAAAAGCACTCACAACAAGAGAGGTTGAAGAAGCCTCTGCTACAGACTCAGAATTAACAGAAGTGCGAAGAGCTATTGAAAATGGACACTTTGAAAAAATGCAAAACATAATCACCCATTGCAAATGAACTGTGTGTCATCAGCTACATAGTTTTGCAGGGAACTCGCATTGTATTGCCAGAAAACCTCAGAGCTCAAGCACTGTCACTAGCTCATGAAGGACATTTAGGAATTGTTGGAACCAAACAGCATCTCAGAACAAAAGTTTGGTGGCCAGGGATGGACAAAGCTGCAGAAAAGTTTTGTAAAGCTTGTCACGGATGTCAAATAGTAGCCAGACCACATCCACCTGAACCACTGAGAAACACACTTTTACCGGATGGACCATGGCGAGATGTGGCGGTAGACTTACTGGGACCGCTACCTTCGAACCGCTCAATACTTGTACTGATAGATTACTACAGTCGGTACTATGAGTATGATGTAATGTCATCTACAACTGCTGAAAAAGTCATTGACTCTATTGACTGTATATTTAGCAGACATGGGCTACCAGTTACCATCAAATCTGATAACGGCCCACAGTTCAAATCTGAGTTGTTCAGAGAATATTGTGAAACTAATGGAATCAAAACATATAACCAAAATGGGCTCAAGCAAATGGAGAAGTGGAACGGCAAAATGCATCATTGATGAAAAGAATCAGGATCGCACAAGCCGAAGGACTTGACTGGAAGCGAGAGCTAAGAAAATATGTAACAGTGTATTGCAGCATTGAACATCCAACCACGGGCAAAAGTCCAGCAGAACTACTGTTCAACCGCAAAATGAGAGGAAAGTTACCGAACATCAGTGAGGCAAAAACAACGGAGTCGGACGTGCGTGACAGAGACGCTGAACAGAAGGGAAAATCAAAGATTTCTGCTGATGAACGAAGGGGAGCTGAGTATTCAAAAGTTGACACGGGAGACACAGTGCTGGTTCAACAAGACAAAGTGGACAAGTTTACAACACAATTCAACGCAACACCACACAAAGTTGTAAGCATAACTGGAAACCAAGTCATTATTGAATCACCAACAGGAGCTCGCCATCACCGGAATACCACACGTGAAGAAATACGAGACAAATGAGACTAGAGAAGGACACTATGACACAATACCTGAAAGGGAGGAAGGTGAAACACCCACAAAGACTGACACCTTCCCTCCAACACCACAAGAGGGCTCCCAGGGGCCAGAGAGACCAAGTAGATCACAGAGGGCTAAAAAGATACCCGAGAGGTTTCGTGATTTTGTGGTGAAATGAACTATAATATGTTAAGGTGAAGAGGTAACTTAAAATTGGCAAGTTTCAAGTTCATATGTTTATGTCGACATGTTTAAATTGAAAAAAGAAAGGTACATGTGTGGTGAGGCAGTTAGATTATATAATTGTTAGAAAGTAAGACAAGAAGAATGTTCAATGTTGGAAAAAAAAAAGACATCAAAGTTATTACAACTAAAGTTTGAGTCTAAGGAAAAGGGGGATGTCATGTATTGATATATGGCTATGTCTTAATGTGATGACTTTTGAACCGGATGTTGTTGTCCGAGGGAGGCCCCGTTAAGTGGCTAGTTGTCAGATGGACAGTATTCAATAAATCAAGATAAAGACCGTGCTTTATGTCCTGATTCAATTCAGAGTGCTCAGCCTAATTCAGTAATAAGGTGGGCACATAACAAGCATCATAATAACTCCTTTAGTACATAAGCAAAGGAAAAATCTGATGATAATGGAGAAGGGACAACAGCTCTGAACATGTCCGGTCTAATAAAACAGTTGTCACAGTCTGGCTGAGGCAGACTGTATGAATGTGAGGAGAGGATCTGAAATGCAGACACAAAAGGAACGTGGAACCAAAACTCTGAATTAACAAAAAACGAGCTGTTTAATGAGGCTGGTTAAAAAAAAGGTACAAACAAAGGGCAAGGCAAACTGAAGCAAAACTAACATTAACCTAAACTGGGTGAACTAAACAAACAACATGAAAAACCCTGACATGAAACTTAGAAACATGACGTGGAGAACATGCCGAGAACAACAGATGACCTGACAAGGACCGAACAGGAACACACAGGGGTGATTAGGGGAAATGGAAACACATGGGGAAACAGCTGACACTAATCTGAAATAACAAGCAAAGCCGACTACACTGACATAGGACACAGATCTTCAAAATAAAACAGGAAACATGACAATACAACTTCACAACAAGAACAAGACGACAAGAAACATGATCTTCACCAACCTCACAAGGCCTGGTTGAACAGTTGCTGTCTTATCATACATGAAGTGAGCAGTGTTCATACAACCTGAATGTTACTTTGAGTTAAGGAGGTAAAAATATAAAGTCCATCTCAGTCCATGCGTCCAAGTGCAAGCACAATTCCCCCGCACTCTACAGGGGGCAGTGGCACATACTTGTGACATCACAAACATTAACTTAGGCTGTCTTAACCAGTTAAAGGTCAAGAGTCATGCAACCCTCCATGGCATCAAGCCTTTCTTGCAAATGTCAGCATGTGTAGTATCCACAAAACCTTAGAATCTCAGCTAAATGCTCATTTAAACCATTTCTACAGCCACCAAACACAGCAAAAACAAGCAATGATTAAAACAGCAGCTGCGTAAATGCACATAAGTCCGCTAAACACAGACAACTGAGCCCAGAATTTGCCAGACTTCATGTAACCAGGTAAACAATGGCTCGTTAGCTCACAGAGACCTCACAGATTCCAAAACACCAAGTTCCACCATGCTTCAACCAAAAGTCAGTGAACCAGCCACAAAGGAAGACCACAAAAACGCACAGCAGGGCAAATGCACTAAAACAGAAATTGGCTTACCGTCCCTTCCGCAGTTTTCACTGTTAGCCGATAGCCAGCATAGCTACTGATAATGGAGCGCTAACTAGAAGCATCAGAGCCACTTTTGTCAACAACCACCATTTTGGACCCAGCTAAAGACACGTAGACAGACACCACAGCTGTGTCCCAATTCCTAGGCCGCATCCTCCAGAGGCCGCATTTGAAGGCCGATTCCGTCACAGCCAGGCGACGAAGGCTTTCCCAATTCGAAGGCTGCTCCAAATGCGGCTGATAAAAATGCTTTTTGAGCAGGAAGCTCAAAGAGACCTTTGGTGCTATATTAACGAAACAACACACAACTGCAACTGTTACAATGTCTGATTGCAATAACTTTAACTCACTGCTTTGTCAAGACTGACCTTCATTGATCATTCATATTTGAATCCTCCCTGTAGACACTGACAGTTAACCAGGTCACATACTGCTGCAGACTTTTAATTCAGATGTAGGCCTGTGTTTCTGAGCTCAGGTCATACATGTGGTCCTCACAGGACAGCCACTACAAACGGGATTTATAGAACATGATGTTGGACATTAAACAGAATATAAAGTATTTAAAATGAGCTCTACCCTAAACATATTCAGCAGTAATTTTAATTCATTTGATGCTGATGGGGAACATTTTTCTGCACAATTTTTTTTTTACTTTGCAGTAATACAGTTTTATGTGTACTGAGGTGTTTAAATAATATATCCATATATTATATTTATATTCTTACAATTCTTTACTAATTCTTCAGTCGGGAAGGAAGGCAGAAACTTAAAGACGCTGCAGGAGGCTTACAGCATATTTAAAACAATAAAAGAGGCAGCACAAACACTATGTTTCCATCTGCAGTTGTCTCTGTTTGCCTTTCTGTCACACATCTGTCTTATGTATGTATGGTCTTTTACTTTACTTTGAATATCTAATAAACTATGAGAAATTAATACCATGTAACTGTTTTCCTGTGTCCCTTCCCCCTGTTTCTCTTGTATCCAGTCTCTATCTATGCTGTTTGCTGTAAAATACACAGTACTGTCCAAAAGTCTTGAGCACCCACCTGATTTTTTTTTCTTTTCCAGGAGAAAGACTGTGGCGGAGGTGTGGTCCCGGGCGCGGCTGCAGGGGAGGAGTGGTGCAGTGAGCTCAACGGGGCGGTGCTGGAGACGCAGGTGAGAACAGCTGATGGCGTTTGGACTGATGATGGTTTCCTTCCCCTTTTATAGTGAGACGGGAGAGGAGCGGAGGGGGAGCTGGAAATCAGCTGAGACCGGAGCTGTCAGACTGTGGACGGTCATAACAAATGAAAACTAGAAATAAATGTCTGGCGACAAACAACTGTGCGTGTGTGTACGTGTGTGAAGTGCATTTCACAAGACTCAGAGTGGTCTTGAACAAGAGTTCTACAGGCTTTCTGAAGGTGCTGCTTTTTTGGAGGTTGGACATTTGGACATGTAATTGTAACTTTCTTGTACAAAGACTGAGTGTGAAGATGAGAAAACAACTGTAAGCTGTGTTCAATTTCATGACACACTATGTGTGTCTTCATTCAGAATCAGAAAGACTTTATTTATCCTCAAGGGGCAATTAACAATTTCATTATCAGGCTGGTGCCTACATGACTGTAGAAACTGAGCTCCCCACTGCTGAATATAAAAAGACTGTATCCACACGATGAGAGCCTGCAACAGACTCAGTGAGTTTGAGAGCGCTTACCTCCAAGCAAATTATTGAGGAGATGAGTGTTTGAAAACTGAGAGCAGACAGAATAACTGCTGCAATCTCAACTGATAAAGAACCCAGCTGAGAGCTGAGACCAAATTTAGGTTTTAAGGACTAAATGTCACAATATGCAAGGGCAGATTGTGTGGAGAGAATGAGGTGGACCCAGATGCAGAAAACTGAGAGATGGAGGTGAATGTTAACACAAAACGAGCCTTTATTTCTTAGCTGCACAAAACACTACAAAACAAAAAGCAGGAAGGGAATTAACAAAAGCTAAACTGGAAAAGCCAAACAAGAAACCTGAGACAGAACTAGAAAAACCTGAAACTTGGAAACAGAGGGTTATAACCAGACAACCCAACGAGCAAAAAAAGGAAAACACATATAATATATACCCGGAGGGTAACAAGGGAATACACACCAGGAGGGAGACACAGATGAAACTAATCTGACATGAGGAGACAAAGGGAAGCAAAACTCAAAACACTGAACATGGGACACGAGACTGTCAAAGTAAAACAGGAACCAAGAGACTCACAAAGATGCAGACTTGATACTGTGACATGAAGACATGACTGACTAGGGGAGCAGAGGGAACATGAAACACGGAGACACGAGTAACTAAACGTGGGACACAGGGACGGAATAGTGACAGAACACTAGAAACTATAAACATAACACAAGCACAAAACAGTAAACAGAATCAAACCTACACTAGAAACATGATACACTAAACATGGAAGCCACAGGGACAAAACATAAGAACTAAAAATCACCAAAACATAACCAGGAACCAACTGAAATGAAGCATATTAATAATAAAAAAACACAAACACAAACACCAGACTCCGGACCATGACACAAAGTGGCATTGTGGGTTAGAGAAGAGACGATTTACTGGGGCTGAATTCACAAATAAATCTTGGTTGTAAATAAAAATCTACAGATTGACTATTTTAAGTATAACCTAAAACAATCAAAATATCCAATTTATGAAACACAAACATGGTGAGGAAATACCGAAGCAATAAAATGTGTGGACAAATAAAATCATGTTTCCAAAAACAAAAAATAAGTGAAAATGAGGATGAAGTGAAAGCAAATTAATTAAAATCAAAGAAGTCTGTACAGCTTAATGATGCTTGAAGAGATTCTTTTCTTGTGGTATTATGAAGCAAGAATCAGGGACAGAAAGTTTTGATAGGCAGGGATGAAAAATTATAGTAATCAAATGTCTCAATGTGTCAAAAACAGCTTAACCTGGAGCTGAATCAACCTCCTCCACGAGCACAGAGACCGATGATCTAATTTTTACTTTAGCCAACTCAAAAAGTATAAATTATACTAAGACCTTGATATAATACATTGATCTCACTGAAACAGGTTATTTAACTGAAAATATTTACTGCAATTGAAAACAAAAAAACAAAAATAATTTGACTTAGATATGATTGAATATAATTGCCGTGTTAAAGGACTTTTGTATGATTAATATATTTAAACTACAACTAGATGTGCTACAGGCTTAATCATGTTATTATTTATTTCCTGGGTTTTAACTGATTATTAATCCTAAAAAAACTTAAAGGTTATGGAAATTCATTCAGATTTAGCAACTTCATGATACATCAAGCCTAATTATAAAAAGTATCGATATCAGTATCAGTGATACTGGCCCTGTATTTACTTGGTATTCGATCAATACCAAATCTTGCAGTATCGCACACCACAAAGCTTCTGTTTTTATAGAGGTGGTCAGACTTGCTGACAATCAGTTAATCAGGATGATTCTGCTTGTGCAGTTCAGGGTTACGAGCACTAGAGCCTGTCCTGGTTGTCACTGTACGAGAGGCACAGCACACCCCGCACAGGTCGCCAATCTGTCACAAGTGACTTAACCCAGTGTTGGTTGTTTCCTTTAATACCAACAAGGTAGTCTAGTAGTTAAGAAGCTCATGAACCCATCACAAGTTATAGTTAAAGGAATATTTGGTTCAGCCTTGCAAAAGAACTGAACAGAAACCTGGAGTTGTTCCTGTTTTCCTCAACCAGTAATGAACAGTAGATGTCCTATATTTATAGAGGACTTTCTTTATGGAGCAGCAAACTAGTTTTTCTGGCCAAACCAAGGTTTTCTAAATTAGTGCAATGGCATTTCCTTTCCAGCTTAGAAGTGATCTGCTTTAAAGTGTGCATTTTGTAACTTATACAAAATGGAGTCAGGCATGTCTGATGACTGCACAGTGCTGTGTAATCCTTTAATGTTGTTTTTAATTGAATTTTTATTAAAAATGATCAGTCAAAGGAGAATTTCCATGAAACCCTGTTGAACATTCTTCTCCTACATTTTAATGTTTGTCACGAGAATAATTGAAATGATGAGTCAGCTCATTTATATTTTGACTGAAGCCAATTTAGTTTAATAAAGAATGAAAACAGAGTTCATGTTTTTGTTTTCATTTTTCCACATGAATGTTAAAGTCAGGTACTAATTATTTTATCTGAACTGATCACTAAATCGGACAAATCAAACTCAGAGTAAGAGCCAGACTGACAATAAACAACAAATAAAACAGTTTTTTTTCGGTTAGGGTGTGCAGGGCTAAGAATAAGACTTTCAAATAAATGATAACTTTGTCTGTGGGTTATTAATAAATCAGAAGTAAAGATTCCTGCCACTGCTGCTCCTCAGTGCAGCTCGCTCTGTTCCCTGGAATGAATTTGACTCTGTTCCCCAGATGCTGCAGCTTCATGTTTCTAAGAATAGAGCCAACAATAGCTGTGTTGCAGCTGTGTGAAAAATAGACTTAAAACATGAATGGTTTAGTGGTAAACCTGGGGCTTCTGTTTCACACAACACCTCGTCCTCACAGTGGTACAGTCACCCCTGCTGCTCCGGGTCAGCTGACAGGAGCTGTGTTACTTTGGGCTGCAGTGGTTAAAGGAGCCTGGCTAGCTACAGGATTATTTTCAGAGGTTACATTTATTACAAGTACCATTAACACTAAATGATGCCCAGGAGTAAGTGAACATTTGACACTGAGCAGGAAGAACTGCTGGAGAACCACAAAGCATGCTGAGCTAGGGAAGTTGGACCAGGAAACCCAGGGAACCATGAAAATCCAAACTGTCTGATTAAAAAGTCAGAATCGACAAAGTCATTTAATGAAGTCGATCCTCTAGAGACTAAGAATATCTGTACAAAGTTTAATGTCTTTAGTCCAGATCCAGTCCATGTGGACTAAAGTAGTGGACTGACCAACAGACTGACATTAAGATCAGAGCCGTGCTGCTAGTGTGGCTAAAAGAAAAGAGAAGAAGAGACAGTCATGTTGATATGAACATTAGAGAAACACATCATGGAGCTGAAATATGATCCTGCTTCCTCATTTGGACTCATTCACCTCAGCTGACATGTTCAACAGCAGACAGGTTTTTGTACCAGTCTTTCTCACTGTGGGAGGATACTACATCTTTGGCTCTGGAACTAAACTCTATGTAACAGGTAAGAACAAACATTTATTTTCCTTCAGTTGTTTTATTGTAGAAGCTGAAAATGTGTTTAAAGTCAGTTTCTGCTGCTTCAGGCTTTACATGTTAGTTTTTCATCATTAGTAGAGAATTCATCTGCAGCCATTGTTACATAAGAAAAGCTCAATAATCTCTGAAAACATGTTGAAATCTCACTGAACAACTAAAGTTATTCTTTATTTCTGCAAATATTAGTGATGTTACAAATATTTAGGATTTGATCCTCTCAGTGATTCTGCTGGTTTTTAACACAAGATCATATTTGATGTTAAAAATAATCATTTTTGTATTAAAATGTACAAGGAAATCAGAGCGATTGTGTATGTTTAAATAATGACATTAAGAAATATGTTAATTCAGAAAGTATTAAGAATACATGAATATGTCAGTTAAAACTGATACTTTTAAATAATTATAGTAAAAATAATTCATGTACATAATGTTAAGTTTGCAAGTAATGAAGTAATACCAATATATATGTGGTTTATGAAAATAATAAATTTTTAATGGTTAAGTTAATATATTATTTAAGAATATTTTTAATAAAATAAAAATAAATAAAATGTCAATTGAAGAGGTAATGAAAAATATTTTAACTTTACATATAGAATAGAAAAGAATAGAACAGAATCTTTATTGTCACTGTTACAAGATTAACAAAACACACTTTGGCATCTCTCCATTGGCAGCATGTAGACTTACATTTAGATTCTTTACAATAACGTAAATATCTACAAAGTAACACAGGCATCTACACACCAAAAAGATATGCACAAGTTATATACATACACACATATATATGCATATGGAGAGCACCGGGCCGCTGCGACTGCTCGCATCACCATCTTGTGAACATGAATAAATTAATATATTGGTGCCAACTAAAGTGTTTCTATTCTGATGGACAGTTTACATTTACTTTAATCATATTTGACCAAATTAAATATATTTGGAAAAATATTATTTGGTAAATGTTGGATCTCAATAATAGTGTCAGACACTGCAAGCATTTCAATATAATTAAAAGAATGTTATCAAGTCTGTTACATCAAGTTATATTTGCTTTAAACTTTACATATTTGAAAAAATATCATTAACATGTTTCAGTACATACATAAAAAAGTAAGAAACTAATAAGACTGTATTTCTGTGTTAATCTTATGTATGTATGTAATATTTAATGTTTAAGATGTCATTTCCACGCTCTCAGTATTTAAACTGAATTTTAAAATATTTTATAAAGTTATATGATGTTAAATGTTGTTGTTATTATTATTACATTAACTATAAGAGTTTTTTCAAGCTGGCAGTGCACAAAAGAGGGAACATCACTGAAACACTATGAGTCCATCACAGGACAGAACAGAGAACCAGTGATACTCACAGTCAAACCTACAGATAATTCATAATCACCAGTTAACTGAAAAAACTTGTCTTTGGATTATAGATGGAAACCAGAGAAGAACGACACAGGCACCGAGAGTTCCTGCAAACACACAGCAGAGCCCCACCCGAACAGCAGGTCTGAACACACAACCGTCTTGCGTTGAGGCTACAGCGCTAAACACAACACCACCATTTATGTTTTCAGTTATTTCTTTTAAAACTAATAAAAGGAAACAACAGAACATAATCTCTGTGTTGTTCAACCAGCAGGACCCAGAGTCCACGTGGAGGGGAACAGCTCCCTGCTGTGTGTGCCCCCAGCCATGTTTCCTCACCTGGTCCAGCTGTCGTGTAAAAGACAGAAGAAGAACGGCCGGCTGGAGGAGCTGCCCCCTGCTGATGGAGAGCAGCTGGAGCTCAGAGAGGCAGGACGCAACACCTCCATCTTACTGATCCATCAGCAGGAGAAAAGCACATATGAATGTACCTGCTGGGTGAAGCACGAGGGGGGCACAGTGGAGGCCCAAACACAACAAGGTAATGAAGGCTTGGTGACTGTGTTCAGCAGTGATTCAGCTTCATGTGGAGATGCTGTCAAAGAGAGCAGAGCAGCAGAGGACTGACATTTCTCACTGCAGCTCCAAACATTTGACTCCTTTTCTGTTTCAGAGGTTCCAGCTCTTCCACCAGTCCTGTATCTTCCTTCTCTTCCTTCTATACACGAGGTGAAGCTGCTCTGCCTGCTGTACACAGTGCTGATACTGAAGAGTCTGGTGTACTGCTGTGGACTCTCTCTGCTGATGATGCTCACAAACAAGGGAGCGTCCACCAACTGCACACATGCTGACTGACTGTTTCCTGCTCGCCTTTTCTCACCATCAGATTTCCTCCAGTCAGCAGTCAGAAATGTAAATTAACTTCTGGTTGGTTCAATGTTTCATTACTGAGCATTTGACCTTTTCTCATTTAATCATCTTAAACTGTGTAATATAAATTTACAAATAAACATGTTTGATGTGTTTGTAAAAGTGTAGATTCTTTATGTGAAGATTTCTTTTGTACATCTCTGCAGAAAAACTCAGCTGATGCATTCAGATCCCACCATAACAAAATAACAGTGTAGTTATTTGTCTGAAGTAAAAATAAAGATTGTGATTTTAAGAATGCATTTCTCATTTCTTCTGTGATACATAACCTGTGTGACTGCAGCATTCACAGATCATAAACTTGCTCTCCTGCAGCAGACGGGCTGTGTGGGTTTCTGCTCTGCAGCCTCCACACCGTTAGCTGTGGCTTTTCACTTTAATAACACAATGACAGTTACAAGCATGAACTCTGCTTCAAGTTATTCAGGAAGCATCTGTGTTCATGTGTGTGAGAGAAACAAAGTGTGAACTCAGAGCTGTTACACAGTTGATGTTTAGTACGATCACAAAAGACAAATACAAGATGAAGTCGAAACATTAAATCCCACAGAACTCAAGTTGAACCGTTATGATTTAAAAACACTGAAAAAGGGAATAAATTAAGACAAGATTTGTAAAAACAATTTCACAAAACACCATCAGTTCAGATGGATGTTGAGCATCTTTCCATCTTTTTCTAATAATCATAAATATGTAAAATGTTTCATCAAAATGTGTCATTGATTAATCAGCTTAATTATTCAGACTAGTACAATTTATACAAATAATATAATTGAGTTAAAAACTGAAATCAAATCATAATTATTATAATTAAGAGCAGCACAGAGAAACAAAGTCAAACAAAGAACATTCATCAATTTGATGATTTAACCAGTGCTGAATATTTATTAAGTTCACCCACGCTGTGCTGTAAATTCTGTTGATATTAATATTAAGATTTAACCCTCATAATGTCGTCCCGATTTCCACACACCTGTGGTCCTCAGGGTCACAAATGTCCCCACTTCATTTCAGTGTTTTTTAAAGTATAAATTGTCGATCAATTCAGTGTAAAAAATACATGAAATGATCAGTTATTGTGATTATTGTTTCACAACCAGAGTCGGTCGCTTTAACAGATGATCACAGACGGGTTTATGTCAAAGTTAATGTAGGAAGCTGTTTTTAAACGACTTCAAGTTTTTTACTGGCAGCAAATAATCAGGTTTTCCTTTGGGCTCAAAAATGACCCCGTCTGCTTTGACTGTTTATAAATGAAAGGTATAAAATATCATCCATCTCTGTGTTTCAAGGTTTGATTCAACTTTATTCCAACTCATTGCCTGACATGTTCCTGTATGTTGGCATGGTAGGAACAGCAGGGCATGGGTCTGAGTGAAACAAAACTCAGACGCTCGATGGTGAAGAATTAAGTGAAGTTTATTACAGGAGGTTCGGTGTGACGACAACGAGTGATGAAAAC
This sequence comes from Simochromis diagramma, assembly GCF_900408965.1. NCBI lineage: Eukaryota > Metazoa > Chordata > Actinopteri > Cichliformes > Cichlidae > Simochromis > Simochromis diagramma. Next base: position 361,974 of record NW_024387370.1, read on the forward strand.
AAACATGAACTAAAGGCGAGAGCCTAAAAATAGGCTCTGAGGTAAATGACTCATTTACAAGGTAACTTCCGGAGGGTTGTACACTGATACAGTATGTTGATGATCTTCTTATTGCAGCCCCGTCAGCAGCGGCCTGTACGGCAGCATCACTCGTGGTGTTGAACAGATTGGCGGAGTGTGGCTTCAAAGTACATAAAGAAAAACTGCAGTTGGTCCGACCAGAGGTAACATTTCTGGGCCGGGTGATCGCACACAAATCAGTGGGATTAATGAACACACACAGAGACCAAATTCTGACACATCCAAAACCAAGAACTGTGAAGGAGTTGCTTTCTTTTCTTGGCTTGACAGGTTACAGCAGGCAGTTCATCCCGAACTATGCTGGCAAAACGGCCCCTTTAAGGGACCTGATCAAGAAAGTCGGCGTTCGAAATCTTAAGGCTGAATTGCCTTGGACGCCAGACACAGAGACAGCGTTCATTTCACTAAAACAGGATTTGTCAAGAGCCACAGATCTGGCCACAGCTAACTACGATGAGTCATTTTACCTTGATGTTTCAGAAACAAATGGGGTGGTAAATGGTGTATTGTTTCAGAAAAAAGGGGGCGGTAGAGATGTGCTTATGTATGTCAGCATAAGATTAAATCCAACAGAAGCAAGGCATCCCACATGCACACAACATGCAGCAGGAGTAGCAAAAATAATTCAGAAAACAGCACACATAGTGAGGGAACACCCACTGAAAGTGCTTACCACACACAGTGTAGTGGCGTATGTAAACTCACAGGCATTCACAATGACCCCACTGACGCAACAGAGATTGAGCAAAATCTTAGATGCACCAAATTTGACATTCACATATTAAGGAATCAATATGGCAGATTTAATGGGGTCAGGAGAACCACATGACTGTGTTAAGAAAGCCCAAGTTGAAGGAAAAATCAGGGAAGACCTGAAGGCAGAGCCCATACTTGGAGCTGAGGACTGGTTCACAGATGGGTGCTGCCACAGAGATGAAGAAGGATTGAAAGCTGGCTATGCTGTAGTCTCTAGAGTAGGAACTGAGTTTCAGGTAAAAGAAGCAGGAAAAATTGAGGGACAACAGTCGGCCCAGAGAGCTGAAGTGATAGCCCTAACTCGAGCCCTGAGGTTGGCTAAGAACATGAGAGTGAACATCTACACTGACTCAGCATATGCGTTTGGAGCAGCTCATGTGAAACTGGCTCAGTGGAAGAGAGCCGGGTTCAGAACGGCCACTAATGCAACAATTTGTCACAAGAAGGAAATGGAGGAACTGGAAAAGGCCCTGGAGGATCCAGGTGAGGTAAGTATCATAAAATGCAAAGGCCTCTCACAAGCAGACAGTATGGTGGTGAAAGGAAATCAGAAAGCTGATGAAGCCGCAAAGGAAGCAGCAGGCTACAAAGGACAGAGACAAATGGTGCAGGTAACCCCAGAAGAGGAAGCCAGCACTAACAGCATGGAAGAAGTCAGACAGGCTCAGGAGGAGACATCCCGAGAGGAAAAGGGGGTGTGGGAAAACAAAGGAGCCTGGCAAGATGGCGGTTTGTGGAGGGGGACAGATGGGCGTCTCGCTTTAACGGCCAAAATGGCGGAACAGAAGGTGAATGAGGCTCACGGGCTTGGCCACGTGGGTGTGAAACAGATGGAGAGAAACTTGTGCCGATGGTGGCATCCTGATCTGAGAAGGATGATACTGGAAAAGGCCAGAACGTGCCTAATTTGTGGGGCACACAACCCAAAGCCAGCGGTAAAACCTGAAGCCGGTAAGTTTCTCATGCCAGAGAGGCCAGGAGAAGAAATTGTGATTGATTACACCGAAATGATTGATACAGGCCCAGGTGGTGTGAGGTATTTGTTGGTGTGTGTGGATGCTCTGACCGGATGGCCCGAAGCATGGGCGACCAAACGTGAAGATGCGAAAAGTGTGATTAAGTGCTTAATCAATCATTACATTCCAAGGCACGGGTTTCCCAAGCGAATTAGATCGGACAATGGCACTCACTTTAAGAACAAAGATTTGCAAGAGGTAGAGAGGATGTTGGGAGTGCAACATAAGTTTGGGACAGTTTATCATCCCCAATCTCAAGGGAAGGTAGAGAGAATGAACCCAAATTTGAAAAACAAGTTGGCTAAAATCTGCGCGCAAACAGGGCTAAATTGGGTCGCAGCCCTGCCCATTGCTTTGATGACCATAAGATGTTCTGTTAACCAATCCACAGGTTTCACGCCTTACGAGCTGCTGACTGGGAGACAGTTTCCAGCACCCTGGACAGTGGTCCCGGTGGAGCAGCCCAGGACAAGCAACAGGTCTCATGCAGAATATTTTAATGAGTTGAAAGCTCTTGTGTCCAGCTTTACAAAACAGGTCACTTGTGAGAGACCCACGGGGAAAGGAGAGGTCCCGGACGCAAAGGCGGTGTGGCTAAAGGTCATTAAGCGAAAGTGGAAGGAGCCCCGCTGGACTGGTCCATATGAGGTGACTGCCCGGACGGCCACAGCAGTCCAGCTGAGAGGGAAAGGCGACACCTGGTACCACTGGTCGCAGTGTGCACCCGCACACGAGAGCTTGGTAGAGGAAAACTCGTCTTCAAAGAACACAGGTGTCAACAAACAGAGGCAGAATAAACCCTCTCACCTGTGCAACGGGCTGACCAGTTGTCAACCTGGAAGGCTGAAGAAAGAAGAGCAGCCTAGGAGGAAATCGCCGCGTCTACAGAAAGGAGTGGTAACAAACTGAGAGTTTGAAAAGGGGTGGTTTAAATAAAAAGAGGAAAACAGAAACAAAGCTTCAAAATTTATGCTAAGTACAAAATATACATCACAAAATGCCACCCCGCGAACCGGAGACTCGTGAGGAGAGAGGACTGATTAAAATGTTGCTTGTGATTGTCAGTTTGATGTCTGTGATGATATTAATAATGGCCCTATGTTTGCTTGTCTATATTTTGCAGAAAAGCCCATGCGAACTGTCTGAACACAGGGGCCAGTTCAATCCAGCACCAAAAGAGAAACTGTTTATTGAAACAGGGCTAAAAAGGAGATCAAAGCGCGAGGTCTCGGGTAAAAGGGATGAGTGCCTCAGTACATATGGTGGTTTAGAGTTGAACTATGTTAATGGGTCTACAACTTCATTCACATTTGATTTATGCGATGTTTTTAAGTGTAAAGGAGCAGATAGTAGTTGGAGAGGATATAATGTGTGGGTTTGCTGGGATTATGCAGTGAGTACACATTGTGAAAGAGGAAGTCGGCCCTTTGCAAACTGGTGTCGGAACTGGAATCAGGTAAAGGGTTACACTGGGGAAAATTGGGAAGCGTCAGAACAAGGATCAGAGAACGTGCTAAAACTTCAAAGAGATTATAGTCCATCTAAGAATCCTTTGACTATGTCGCTGGGCAATTGGCGGCGTAAAAACTCTGTGTATTTAGTTCTGGGTGTGGAGACTGTGGGAACTGATCCGAAGGGGTTGATTAAAGTTAATTTTCTTGAAAAGGCCAATCACGTAAATCCCGTAGAGCTAGTTAGAGAAGAAAAGGAAATACACATGATTAACAACCCAATAAATTCTGTTGCAAATTTTACAGGAAAAGGGGGAAACGGGTCGTCATATGTGGTACCAGAGGAACAGGAACCAAAGGATAGACGAGTCCTGGCAGTGGACTACACCACACTGAAACCTCAAGATTTAATTGAGTGCGCCACTGGGTTCAGTGACAGTAATCTCTGGCTGGACTGGATGGCTCTAAATGCTAGGGAACAAGAGGTATCTAATTGTGTTGCTTGTGCCTCTGCTAGACCACGTTTGTTCACAGAGCCCGCTCCACTCCATTCGGAGGACAAGTGGGGCTATGATTGCATGTTGCGAATGACTAGAGGAGCGGTGAGTACTGGAAACTGCACTGTGTTGTCCAGTTTATTTCCCCCAATTGATAAGCGGACAAAGGCAGGACCATTTTTGCCGAAAAAAGATAATTATACGTGTTTTAAGTTCTCCACAGATAAAGTAGCATATGACGTGGGAGAAATCGATCCAAGTTGGTGCGCTGTTACCCAGACGGGGAGAACCACAAATAATATAAGTGATCCCACCACTTTAATTGGGACTTGGGCTAGAAGTGGACTTTATTATTACTGTGGACACAAGACTCTTTTGGCTCGTGTTCCTCTGGGAAGTGTGGGGACGTGCGCGATGGTGAGACTAGGAGCACCTCTTATGCTAATTGGAAATCAGGTAAAAACCATTCAACAGCACAACACACGCACATTGGCAGCTAGGCGGAAGAGACATATCCTGTCCAAGAGCGGGATTGAGGGAACACACGCTTATGACCCTGGGCTGAACTCGCCGACATGGATTGACTCAATAGGAGTCCCCAGGGGAGTTCCAAGTGAATATAAACTTGTAGACCAAATAGCTGCCGGTTTTGAGAATCTTCCAATAATTTCTGCTCTCTTTCCAGTGACCCTGAACAAAAATGTAGACAGAATCAATTATGTTCACTATAATTTGCTGAGGCTCTCTAACCTTACCAGAGATGGGATGGAAGGGTTAGCGGAGCAGATGGGTCCGACCTCATTAGTGGGGGTGCAAAATAGGATGGCCCTTGATATGTTGTTGGCGGAAAAAGGGGGCGTTTGTGCTATGTTCGGTGACCAGTGTTCTACTTTTATCCCGAATAACACTGCTCCAGATGACTCGGTGACGCGAGCTTTGGAGGGGCTAAAGAGTCTCTCTAGGACCATGCATGGCCACTCGGGAATTGACAACCCGCTGGAGAGCTGGATGACCTCAGTGTTCGGACAGTGGAAGGGGTTTGCTCTTTCAATTATGTTTTCTCTAGCTGTTTTGGTGGGTATTTTGGTGACCTGTGGTTGTTGTCTCATTCCTTGTGCCCGAAGATTGTTAGAAAAGGTGATTGCAAAGGCAGTGGACCCTGGGGCGGTGGCCCCAATGTCCATGATGCCATTGATGGATATGGAAGTAGCTGAGTGGGCCAAGGAATGAACAACGACGTATGTATCGACCTCTGGTTTGCCAGAGGTCGAAAGGGGGATTGTGAGGATGAACAAAAGTATTTTACCAGCATAATATAATCTGCAGTATGATCATTGCTTTAACAATGTAACAGATAGCTTTAAGATGGCCTTAAGATGTTTATGCATACTGTTATCATATTAACCTTGTATTTCAGACGCAGTTATAACTATTTTATACATATTGCATATCTGTGCTTATTTTGAGTTGATGTTCGGTTCATTAAGGGTCTTAAGCTTCACTGGCGTGACTGTCCAGGTGATACATGCTGAGGGAAACTAGAACATAGAAGAAATTGCAATACATGCTTACAAAACACTTATATCAGGTCATTTTTATTATCGTTTATAAGTTCATATTCTTGTATTAAGCCTTTAGTAGAGGTTCTTGATTAAAACATTTATTTAGTAGACGACATATACAGTGGGGCAAAAAAGTATTTAGTCAGCCACCGATTGTGCAAGTTCCCCCACTTAAAATGATGACAGAGGTCAGTAATTTGCACCAGAGGTACACTTCAACTGTGAGAGACAGAATGTGAAAAAAAAATCCATGAATTCACATGATAGGATTTGTAAATAATTAATCGGGCCCACCCCGATCTCTGAAGTTCCGTACTAGCACCCGACATCCCGGTTGCAGTTCCACTCCATGAGCCTTCCGATCTTACTGCTTTTTCGCTCTGTTCCTCTCTTTCTGAGCGGTTTCTGATGCCAATCTGTATGCCTCTTGCATCCTACTTCTCCACTTACGGACGTAATCACCGTGAGAAGTACTCTGGTCACCTGGAACCAGGCCAAACATGATGTCCACTGGTAGGCGGGGGTTTCTGCCATAGAGAAGATAATATGGGGCATATCCTGTTGCTTCACTGCGTGTGCAGTTATACGCATGCACCACTTTGCTCAAGGAGTTTTTCCAGTCTGCCTTGGCTTCCTCTGTCAGGCTCCTCAACATGGAAAGGAGTGTCCGATTAAATCTTTCCACCTGGCCGTTCCCCGCTGCATGGTAAGGTGTTGTGCGTGACCCCTGGATTCCACAGTACTTTTCCAGGGTGGCAAACAGCTGGTTCTCGAACTCCCTTCCCTGATCATGGTGTAACTGGGCAGGAAATCCAAATTTGAGCACAAAATCTCCAAAGATCTTTTCTGCCGCTGTTCTTGCTGACTTGTTGGTGCATGCATATGCCTGTGCAAACCGGGTGAAATGATCCATCACGACTAGGATAATAATAATAATAATAATAATGGATTGGATTTATATAGCGCTTTTCAAGGCACCCAAAGCGCTTTACAATGCCACTATTCATTCACTCTCACATTCACACACTGGTGGAGGCTACGGTTGTAGCCACAGCTGCCCTGGGGCAGACTGACAGAAGCGAGGCTGCCATATCGCGCCATCGGCCCCTCTGGCCAACACCAGTAGGCAAGTAGGGTAAAGTGTCTTGCCCAAGGACAGAACGAACAGGACAGAGAACCCGGGGATCGAACCGGCGACCTTCCAGTTACAGATACGCTTCCCAACCCCCTGAGCCACGGTCGCCCCATGTACTCATATCCTCCTTTACAACTCTCCAGATGCAGGAAGTCTATTGAGACCATCTCAAAAGGGTATGTGGTGACAATGTTGACCAGCGGTGCTCTGTCTGGTTTGCCGGGACGTTTCCGTTTCAAGCAACTGCACACCTTAGTCACATAATGTTCCACATGTCTTTGCATATGTGGCCAATAGAATCGATCACGGACCAAGGCGAGTGTCCGCTCCACTCCGAGATGTCCCATTTCCTCATGGAGCTCCTTGTACACCAGCTGATGGAATTTTGTGGGTAACACTAGCTGAGCTCGAGCAGCTGATTTCCTGTACAGGATGTCATCTTTGTCGAGGTACAGCTTACTCTTTTCCTGGCTTAGAACGGAAGTGTCTTCACCCCTGTCTCTTCCTCTCCAAGGAGGCCATTGTCCTGTCATAACACATTCTCGCACCCTGCCAATGACTGGATCATCCTCCTCTGCTTTCTTTAGTGTCTCTTTGGAGATCTGTGTCACTGGGGCCATTACTCGTTCAAGCTCTACATTAGCACATGCTGTGGTTATGGTAGCTGGACACATCCATGGCTCATCTTCATGGGCTTTCAACTGAAGCACCTCTGTCGCAGGGGTGATTACCTCTGGTTTCATTTCCTGCGACCATGTGCGCATGCACTCCTCCATGTCTAGCGGCATTCGTGATAAACCATCAGCATCACCATTAGCCCTTCCCGGCCGATACTTGATTGAGAAGTTAAAATCGGCTAGCTCAGCAACCCACCGGTGTGTTGTAGCATTTAGCTTCGCTGTAGTCAGGACGTAGGTCAACGGATTGTTATCTGTATACACTGTGAACGAAGGTGCGTAGTACAGATACTCCCGAAACCTCTCACAGATTGCCCACTTCATTGCTAGAAACTCTAGCTTTCCAGAGTGGAGGTGGTAGTTGGTTTCTGGAGCTGTTAGAGTTCTCGACCCATACCCAATGACAACCAGTTGGCCCTGCTGTCTCTGGTACAGGACTGCACCAAGCCCTTCTTGAGAGGCATCACAGTGCAGCACAAATGGCCTTTCGAAGTCAGGGTATGCCAGGAGTGGTGGACTCAGCAGGTGTTCTATCAGTTGGCATAGCACTGCCTGGTGTTGTTCCGTCCATGTGATTGGCTGGCTTGAGTGGAGTTGGTCTGATTTTTTCCGCTGTCCTTTGTGCTTTGTTACCGTTGATCTTCTGTCAGTAATCACTTCACTCTTTCCGGTCGATAGTAGCTGGTATAGTGGCTTGGCAGTGCGTGAGAAGTTTGGAATGTAGGGGCAGTAGTATGACAGGAAACCTAGCATTTTCCTTAGGTCTCCCACAGTCTCAGGTTTGCGGTTTTTTAGTGCTTGCACTGGTGCCAATTCAGCAGGGTCCATGCAGTAGCCATCTTTGGATACAATTTTTCCCAAGAATTTCACCTTGTCCTTGAACACTTCACACTTTTTGGGGGTTAGCTTCACCCCGTGCTCTTGGTAGCGGCGCAGGACCTCCCTCAGATCACGCAGGTGGTCCTCAAATGATCTGCTGTGGACCAAATTGTCATCCAGATATGGCTGAGATATTTCATCCCTCAAGCCTGCAAGGCACTCTTCCATACTGCGCTGGAACTCTGCTGGAGCCGAGGACAAACCAAAGGGAATCCTTACCCACTCATATAAGCCCCAAGGTGTGATGAAGGCTGTGAGGGGTCTGCTACTCTCCTCCAGGAAACCCTGGTGGTACGCCTTGCCCTGGTCCAACACTGAGAACCATGCACTCCCAGTCAGGCTGTTTAGCATGTCTTGAACACGAGGGATGGGGTGACGGTCAGGAATGGATTTCCGGTTTAACTCACGGTAATCCACGCAGAGACGCAGACTTCCATCCTTCTTGCGCACACAGACGATGGGTGATGAGTAGGGGGAACGGGATTTCTGAATCCATCCTCTATTCAACAGGTCCTCCAAATACTCCTTCACCTCCTTGTGGAGTGGCTTGGGGACTGAGATGTATGTGCGTCTTACTGGGGTTGTGTCATTCAATCTGATCTTTAACTGCAGGGAGGGGATGCATCCCACATCACTCTCATCTTTTGAAAATGCAGCACACTCTTCACGCAGGACTTTTCTCACCTGCTCCTGCTGATCTGGGGTCAGGTGATCAACTGACACGGGTGGGTCCCATAAATCTTGGCTGCAACTGCCCACCTCTTCATACCCCCCTTTGTGCTGTTCTGGGGCGCTGATGGTGCTCCCTGTGTTTTCACTAGCACACGTCAACTTGCCCATGTTTTCAGCACTTACTGGTCTTACGTCTACTGGGTAAATAGCCTTCACTTGCTGTAGTCGTCCCAACACTGCGTGAGGGAGGAGGGTGATGTCATGGCTGCTGCCATTCATGACTGGAATAACCACCCTGGACCGGGTTCCCCTCTGCAGTCCAATGACAGTTTCATTCAGGTTAACCCCCTCTGGTAGTTTTGAAATGTCCTCTGGTTCGAAAAGAACCTCCTGTTTCAGGGGAAGGGGACCTGTCCTCACACTGCACTTAACCTCCCTGCTTTGTCCCGCTGGAATCACTATCTTTTGCCTCCCAACTTTCACCACACCCTCCTCGTCGCTTTTGTAGCAGCGCTGCACGATGTTAATTAGCACTTCCGCTTTCTTACAATCAATCGAGAAGGCTTCCCTTACCACCGCAGGTGTAACGTCTGGATGCTGCTCCATTCCATCCTTCACAAAATGCTCAATCACATTATAGCCAATGATGGGTGGCTCTGCTACTCCTGGTTCTTTTGAGACAAGCACGGGGACAACTAGCTCTGGCTGTGGGTCTCTAGTTGACCCCAGTCTAAATTTTAGCTCAACCCAACCTGCGAAGGGTATGGGTGTTTGGTTCGCTGCTTTGCCCACCAGAGCCTCATCCTCACCTAGGAGTTCACTTGTGCTTCTCAGTTGGATATGTGGAAAGCAGGACTTCCTCCAGTTCTCATTAATGATAGTCACCTGTGAGCCTGTATCCCACAATGCTTGTGTTTTTACACCTTCAAAGAAACAATCCACCATACACTTCTTCCCGATCAGGGCTCTCAGCTTAGCCTGACAGCGTAGTGAGAGATGACTGGCATACGTGGCACCCACAGTCTCTTTAGCCTTGCCACTCTGCTTTAATTCTGCCTCCAGCTGTCTTATCCGATTCCAAAGCAGTTCATGCAACTTGTCATCTGCTTCAGCATGGATGGGAATTAATGATTTGGGAGGGGCGATGGTCTGGATTCCCACTTGAGTGCTCTCCGATCTTTCTGTTGCCCCCCTTCGCCCTCTACAGCCTCTGGAGAGGTGTCCTGGCTGGCCACACTTGAAGCAGTGTTCACATGCCAGGAGTGTTCACATGCCAGGAGCATGTAAGGCATGCTCCTGGCATGCCTTACATCCCCTCCTCCCACTGGTTCTTAGTGGGCGAGTGGGGCCTTGAGGGGTGGTGATGCTCCTCCTTAATTCAGCCATCTCCTCTCTCAGCAGCCTGACCGCTTCATGCAGCTCTGACTCTCAGGCAGCAGCTACAACAGGTGTTCTGCGGTTCTTGGGTTTCACCACTTCAGCTGATCGCTCTTGAGTCCCCAACCTAGTTTCGGCTACACCCAGACCCAATTGACTGGCTGGCCTTTCCGTCTGGAGTTCATTTACTTTCACAGATTTGCTGCCTGTAGTTTTCTTTTGCTTCAATTGTCTTTCTGATTCAACACTAGCTGCTTCATTCATCTTATCAATGAGGGTTTCATCTGTCACCCGAGGGTCATCCAGATAGGGCTTGAGCTGAAACTTGATAGGGTCACTCAGTAGCCCAGTACTAACCGACCTCAAGAATTTCTTCTGGATGAGCTCAGGGCTGTATTGTTCATCGGACCCCGTGTCTTCCGATGCAAGCAGCAGCCTCTCTTTTAACTCAATTGCTCTGAAGAGGAAGTTTTGGGGAGACTCACGGCTGTCTTGTGTGACGTTCACTAGTCTGTGATACAAATCTGTGGTGCTATCTTCTTTAAAATGCCCCTTTAATATGGCCTTCAATTGGGGGAGGGGGAGGTCACGTTTTATCTCAAGCATGTCTCTAAGACTCAAACCTGGGCTGACAGACTTCACCACAGCCTCTATAACCTCTGCTTCACTGTGTCCTTTGTTCAGACCTCTGTCAATCTGATGCATCAGGTTGGTGTATGAGAGTCTGTCCTTTTGGCCCTTCTCCCCAATTTGACCACAGATTTTGAATTCCCTCCTTATCGTCACTTCCGAAAGGCGGTTGGCTGCGACAGGAAACACATTTTGTGGGGTGGTTGGTTGATTTGGTGGTGTCCTCTCCACCCTTTCACTCAGCCTCCTAATTTCTTCCTGCAGTGCTTCGCTGTTTCTCTGGAGCTGTGCGTATCTCTCTGCTAAATCAACTTCTTCCCTTATTTCCTGAGCCCCCTGTGGCGAGCTCGTTGGATTTGATCCACTTTCTGTGCTTCTGGAGCTCCCTATCGCTGGGTCGACACTTTCTAACATTTTCTTTAGATAGCAGAGCGCAACATCCTGCTCTTCATCATTAATAACCTTGTCCATAGATTCTGTAATTAATTTTATTAACGCTCGTCTTGTTGTGACATTTCCACTAGGGATTTTAGCTTCAGCACATACCCCTTTGAGTTAATCGAGTTGTAGGTTCCAGAGTGTCTGGGACACAGTCTCTGCCAGCTCCTCGAGGTCCATCGTGGTTGCTGTAGCCATGCCCCTTCCTTATTTTCATCATGCTGGACACGGCGTTAATAATCCCAGCGGTGCCTCCAATATTTATTGCACACTTGGACAAATGACACTTCCAGGCGTGCATGAGTTCAGAATCGTTCTCTTTACTTGCTCATTTGCAACTGCAAATACAAAACACAAGCACTTCAGTTCAGCGTAGCTGCGCTCTGCAGGCTATCTGTGCAGTAGAACACACAGGACCCTTTTACACATAACTACTGAACACGTGTTAACAAAGTACTCATTTACTCAGTATTTTCCCACCAATGTTCATATTACAATATTCTGCACACTCATATGCTCCTCCAACTAGTATTGTTGCGCATGGAGACTACCCTCTCGATCCCCTCATTACATCATTTGCGATGTGACATCCCGTTTAACACCAGTTCGGGTACATCATGTAAATCACAAACTTCGACATTAGCGTTGTGTTCCATTAATGACAGTACCTTACTCTAATACATTTCTCATACATCAACATCATTCTGTTTATCAACACATAACTTGTGCTCACCTGCAAATACAAAACACAAGCATTCAGTTCAGCGTAGCTGCGCTCTGCAGGCTATCTGTGCAGTAGAACACACAGGACCCCAAGGCTGCCCGATTCAGTGCCTGCGTGAGCACCACCCGTGGGAATCATCATTGATCAGAGTATCCTAGCTATATTGCCAGTTATCACAGTATGTGTCAGAAATAGTAATACAGAACTGAACGCATAACATAACAATGATAAGAATGCATGAGATTATGGAGGGGGGGCAATATCTATTACAATACTTCCATCTGTGCCCACCCATTACATGAGTCCCACACCTGTTTGAAAATGTTTGAAGTATATTATGATCTCAGAGTATATGTGTATTTCCTGTGAATTCAAACTGTCGTCAATGAAACTGAACAATTAAAAATGAGATGATGTGAATATTATTTATTGATTTTGTTTCACAAAACAATGAAAAGCTGAACATATTCAACAGTTTATATAAAGAAGAAAAAGAAGGTCAGAAAAGTCCTATTAGCATTAAAGTACTGTGTCGAGCAGACAAATTCTTATTTATCATTTTCCTAGTAAAATATGAACTGACACAGCCTGACATAAAACACTAAACTACAAAATTCACACTGACTGTTCAGCTGCAAATATACATTGTGTTCGTGTAGATGTTATAACTGTACACATATTATAAGGATTACTGTGTACATGTGAATAAAAAGACGGCGCTCTGATGCAGCTGAGGCCAAACAAGGACGAGCTGTGAGATCAGACGAGGGCCACGTGGTTTCTAACAGGTCTTCAAAGCCCCCATCAGCCCCTGCAGCCCACAGATAAGATGCTGATTGTCTCCACAGCACAATGTTTGAAATGAAGAAGCAAAGAGATGGAGCGTTATCCTGTGGTGAGTCACAGGAAGTCCAAAAAGATCCATACAGCTGGTTGGAGATGAATTTCACTTCACCTGGAAAGTGGAGGAGAGCAGGAGGCTGGATGTAGAAGTGAAAAAAATGCTGCAATCGACTGTTGTTCCAGCAGAATCTCTGCTAGCTTGGTTTTTCCAAAGTCACCAGTGTTTGTGCATCATGTGACCCAGATTTTTGGATCTGCTGTCAGATTGAAATGAAGACGATGAAACCACAGCAGCTTCAGCTGAGCTGTCAATCAGCAGCAGCAGTCTTATCTGTGGGCCGCAGGGGCTGATGGGAGCTTTGAGGACCTGTTAGAAACCACGTGGCCCTCGTCTGATCTCACAGCTCGTCCTTGTTTGGCCTCAGCTGCATCAGAGCGCCACTTCTCCCCAGGTTCACCAGAGGAAACACCACTGCACAAAATGCTTTTCCTCCCAGCTGCTGCTCTGTGCTGTCTGTGTTCAGGTGAGTGTTTCCAGCCAATCAGGAGCCAACAAAGTCAACCTGTAACAAACACTGTCACACTAACCTTCATCTATCTGTCTGTGTCTCTACAGCACTGGTTACCATGGCAGCAGAACAGCTGATTCAGGAGGAATTAACATTGACCAGGAGAGTTGGACAAAGTGTCTCCTTCAGCTGTGGAGGGACTGAACAGTGTGATGGCACAGGGAGGGTGAACTGGCTGCGGAAGGAAGAAACATTTCGACTGATTCTTAATATTAACAAAAATACAAGTGAAGTCAAAACCGATTTCAATCATCCTCAGATTGACGATTTCTCAGTGGAGAATACAGTGATTGGCTGTGAGTTGAAGATAGATAAAGTTAAACTCGATCATTCAGCCACCTACTACTGCGCCTGTGTTAAGCTTGATACCCACAGTGAGAAATGATCCCTGCAGCCTGAACAAAAACCAACAGATGAACAGATGTCAAACAGTGTCTGTGACAGGAAGAGAGCAGTAAACCACAGCCCAGCTTCACATGTTTCACCTCCATCTCAGAGTCACAAACATACTGAGCTCAGGGACCATTTTTATTTACTGCTGTCAGAAATTCAATTCTATTTATTTCTGTTTAAACAGATTTTTCATCCTGTTTTAAGACAGAAACAAGAGGAACAGATGACATCAAACTTCCAAATGTAAACAAATGTATCCTCAGTCCCACAAAAACATTTATTCAAAGTGAAAGAAAAACAGATTGTGTCAAACTGAATCAAAGTCCATCCCTCATTCACAGTGTTAATGTTCTCTTCATGAAAACTCTTCCAGCAGCACTTGTTGTTTAACACCTTTCAGTACATTTAACCAGACACTTGGACTGATGTCAGGTCAGGATTTTGTCCTTCTAGCAGCGGCTCATTAGGACGCTGATTTTGTTGGACAGGTTTCCATCAGTTTCCTGTGGATGTTTATAGAGGATGAATCAGTCACGGTGCCTCATCTTTCTGTCACCTTCTTTTCTCTCTGATAGAAAAAAACAGATTTTGTATCTGAATATGTCAAATCTGGAATCACAGGACAGGATTTCTGTTTTCTGTTTGTGTTTCTGACCAATTACATGCAGCTTTGGTTGCATGCAGGTAAACAGTCTGTGAGGAGAGCATCTGCTGAAAATGCATCACATCATCAAATATAATCCAGACATGACTTTTTATTCAGTTGGTAGCCCCACTGAGATCCCTAATGTATATTTAGATACCTTGACCCAGCACAATAAGCCAACTGTCACAAACCTGGGAGTCAAAGTGGACTCAGATTAAGGGCGTCATAAAGTCAGGCTTCTTTCAGCTCAGGCAGCTGGCTAAAATAAAGCAATTCTTTCACAGCAGCTCTTTGAGACAGTTATCAACACCTTTGTTAGCATTAGCTGGATTACTGTAATGAACTTTATATAGGCGCCAGTGCTTCATACATTCCTCATCCACAGAGGCCGCGAAATGCTGCGACTCGTCTTTTAACTGGCTCTCCAAAGTTTGAGCACATTTCCACTATTTCAGCTTGACTTCACTGGCTGCCATTCATTTTAGAATTCATTTTAAAATGATTTAATTTGCTTTTAAAGCCTTCCATGTTCTGGTTTAGTTTGGGGATAGAAGCTCCTCTTGAGTCCCTCTGTCCTTGCGCAGATGCTGCAGAACCTGCCTGATTGCACAGGTTGGAACAGACTGTTGCAGGGACGGGACAGGTCCTTCAATATCTGGGCTTCTCTAGCCCAGCATCTCCTGGTGTAGATATTCTGAAAGGAGGGGAGAGCAGTCCTGCAGCAGCGGTCTGCCATACTTCTTCTTAACATCCATGACTCACTGCTGATGCTCCCCAGCATTAGCGAGTGATTTGGAGGACCTCTGGCACCGGTACCAGAGGAACTGCATCGCTGTGATCCACCCTGGAATCCTTCTAAATGGAAGCGCCGGGGACGTGGACATGTACGTGGCACACGCTCTGGGAAGCTGCCCTCAAACAGCCCTGCCTTCTTCCTGTTTACCCGACGTCATCACACCATGCACACCTGATGCAGTTTTACTGGTTGCCATGCTGACAGGATACGATGGGAGGTGGAGAAATTAAACAACTTGCAATTACTGCATATCCAACCTGCTACCATGGATGGACAGAGAGTTAAATTAGCTCTTTTAAATGCAAGATCTGTATCAAATAAAAGTGTTGACTCAAAGGACCATGCCAGTTTCTACAGTCAATATTCCCCAGTTAGGCGACATTGATCAGTGTCCTCATCTTCAACCTGTTAAACTTCACAACATTGATGCAGAGGTGGAGCTACTGATGGGCACTGATGCTTCCAACGTTTTAGAGCCATGGAAGGTGATAAACAGTGTGGAGGGTGGACCTTATGCTGTAAAAACAACAGTTGGCTGGGTCATAAATGGTCCCCTGCGCACTGGAAGTAACAGCGGAAATAACAACAACCGCACTGCTGTAACAGCCAATAGGATTTCTGTTGAGCGTCTTGAAGAAATGTTGATTAAACAGTACAATCATGATTTTAATGAAAGATCATCAGAGGAGCAGACTGAAATGTCCAGAGAGGATCTGTGTTTCATGGATATTATTAGTAGCTCAATAAAACTTATTGGAAATCATTATCACATGGATTTGCCTTTCAGGAGAGAAGGTCCCAGCTTGCCAAATAACCTCTGTTTCGCGGAGCAGCGTCTCCAGAGTCTCAGACGGAGATTTGAAAAGGATGCTCATTATAAGGATGAGTACACTGAATGTGTAAACAACATGCTTGAACAAGGATATGCTGAGCTTGTGCCTGCAGAGGAGTTGCACAAAGATGATGGAAAGGTGTGATACATCCCTCATCATGGAGTGTGTCATCCCACAAAGGGCAAGTTAAGAGTTGTATTTGACTGTGGAACAACTTATAAAGGAGCATCATTGAACAGCCAGCTTCTACAGGGACCTGATCTCACAAGCTCGCTGGTTGGAGATTTGATCAGATTTAGACAAGAGGTTGTTGCATTAATGGCGGACATTGATTCCATGTTTCACCAAGTTCACGTCTCAGAAAAACACGTCAACTTTCTTCGTTTCCTGTGGTGGCAACATGGCGACACTACAAGGTCTGCGCAGGAATACAGGATGAAGGTGCATTTGTTTGGAGCAGTATCTTCGCCAAGCTGAGCAAATTATGCTCTACAGAGAACTGCAGATGATAATGCACAACAGTTTCCAGCTGAAGTGGTTGATACAGTCAAAAGAAACTTTTATGTGGATGATTGTTTGAAATCTGTTGCTTCAGAAGAGGAGGCAGTGCACATGGTGAAGAGGCTGACAGATATCTGCGCTAAAGGAGGATTTAAGCTTTCAAAATGGATCAGCAACAGTCACACAGTGCTCATGTCCATCCCAGAGGAAAGAAGAGCAAAGGAAATTAAGGCTCTGGATTTGGACACAGATCAGCTTCCAGTTGAGAGAGCACTGGGTTTACAGTGGTGCATAGAAACAAACAAGTTCCGGTTCAGAACCTCCCTGCAGGACCGTCCAACAACCAGAAGGGGCATTTTGTCTGTGGTCAGCTCACTGTATGATCCTTTGGGAATCATGTCTCCCTTCAGTATGCCAGCTAAACTGTTGCTACAAGAGCTTTGCCGACAAAATTGGAAGTGGGATGAAGTTATTCCCCAATTTCTTTCCCAGCAGTGGTGTGATTGGCTGGAGGATCTCCAGCTGATTTCAAAGTTCAAAGTGGAACATTGCTTTAAACCAAGTTGCTTTGGAAGACCAGATAAGGCACAACTTCATCATTTTTCTGATGCAAGTCAAGATGGTTATGGAACAGTGTCATATTTAAAGTTGGAAAAGAATAACATCACGCATGTTGCTTTTCTCCTGGGAGAAGCTAGAGTTGCTCCTCTCAAGCAAACTGCAATTCCCAGGCTGGAATTGACGGCTGCAGTTCTTGCAGTTCGAGTGAATATGCTTCTGCAAAATGAGCTGCAGGTAAGGTTGGAAGAATCAGTTTTTTGGACTGATAGTACAACAGTACTGAAATACATCTTCAATGAAACCTGATTTAATACTTTTGTTGCAAACAGAATTGCTGTCATTCGAGAAGCAACAGATGTGAATCAGTGGAGATACGTTTCTTCCAAGGAGAATCCTGCAGATGATGCATCCAGAGGCATGAGTGCTGGGGATTTCCTCAAATGTAGAAGATGGATAAAGGGGCCAGAATTTCTCTGTAAGTCAGAAAAGGAATGGCCTAAACTGGATGTGGAGTACAGTGTAATTTCTGCAGATGACCCAGAGGTCAAAAAGGACCTGACAATGAATGTCATTGTGAAGGAATTACAAAATCCTACCAACTATCTTATACATTACTTCTCGTCTTGGGCAAAACTTAAAATCTCTGTAGCCTGGCTTTTAAAGCTGAAAGAGGCCTTGGTGCTGCTGGCGCAGGTTTGAATAAGATTGATCTGGAAAGTCAGAAAGAAGTGGAGATAAGAATGGAAAGATTTAGGACCACTTTGAAGAAAGGAAATATGACTCCAGAATATGTAGCAAAGACAGAACGAGCTATTATTCAATATGCACAACAACAGAAAGTTAAAACTGAAATGGCTTTAATCAGCAATGGCCTCAAAGGAGTCTCCAAGAGAAGTTGTCTTTACAAACTTGATCCAGTATTGGATGCAGGAATCCTCAGAGTGGGTGGCCGATTGAATAAAGCAGCCACGACTATGGAAGTAAAGCATCCTGCAATTTTGACAAAGGATATGCATGAGTCACTGATTTTACACCATATCCATCAAAGGTTGGGACATGCAGGCAGAGCGAAATACTGTCAAAACTGAGACAAAAATACTGGATACTAAATGCAAATTCTGCTGCCAGGAAAAGCATCTCTCGTTGTATCAGGTGTAGACGCAACAGAGGGAAGTTTGTTGAACAAAAGATGGCGGATCTGCCTGAAGAGAGAGTCCTGCCAGACACAGCTCCATTCACAAATGTTGGAGTGGACTATTTTGGACCTATAAGTGTTAAAAGAGGACGAAGTCTCCTTAAAAGGTATGGAGTCCTTTTTACTTGTTTGACCAGTCGTGCAGTACATCTGGAGATTGCATGTACCCTTGATACAGACTCTTGTATAAATGCTGTGAGGAGGTTCATCTGTAGACGAGGCCCAGTTTCGACCATCAGATCTGATAATGCTACAAATTTTGTTGGGGCGAATCGAGAGTTGAAAGAAAGTTTGACTGAGCTGGACCATGCTAAAATTCAAAAGGCTTTTGTTCAGGATGGCATGAAATGGAACTTTAACATCCCAGCAGCTTCTCACCAAGGCGGTGTGTGGGAGCGCCTCATTCGTTCAATAAAGAGTATTTTAGCCTCAGTTCTCAAAGAGCAAGTTTTGGATGATGAAGGACTCCAAACACTCTTCTGTGAGGTTGAAGCTATATTGAACGACAGACCCATTACTAGAGTTTCAGATGACTCAAATGATCTTGAAGCACTGACACCCAATCACTTGTTGCTGAAAAATAAACCAGTTTTACCACCAGGACTGTTTGATCCAAGTGATCTGCATGTCAGGGAAAGGTGGAAACAGGTACAGTTCATGGCAGAGTTGTTCTGGAAGAGATGGCTTTCTGTGTACCTACCTCTGATGCAAGAAAGACCAAAATGGATGAGGACTAAAAGATGTCTTATACCTGGAGATGTTGTTTTAATTGCAGACGCTACAGCTCCAAGAGGATCGTGGATGATGGCAAAAGTCTTGAGTGTAAACCAGGGTGCAAAAGGCTTGGTGCGTTCGGTGAGACTACAAACAAAGACCAGTGTTTTGGAAAGGCCAGTGACAAAACTTATTTTGCTACTGGAAGCCTCATCGTGAAGAAGATCATTAGCAAAGATTAAGGACCTGCTTTTTTTTTTTTTTTTTTTTTTTTTTTGTGTCCCGTTTGGATCTTTGGCCATCAGAATTGTTGTCTTAAGGCCAAGAAAGATGCCAAGCGGATTTATTTTACCAAGTGGATCATCATGGCCTTGCCATATTGGTCCATTTGATTGACCTTTATTATAATTATGCATTTATTTTATTTTCAGTTGCTACAAACGGGACAGACATGACTGGGGGATAGGACAGGGAGAGAGAATGAAAGAAAGAGAGGGAGAGAAAGAAAACCAAAGGGGAGAAGAGACGGTGAGAAGGGGGGGAAGAAAGAAAAAAAAACAAACAAACAAAAAAAAAAAACCACCTGGGTCACCTGTATGGAGAAAAAAAAAACAGAAGAGAAAGCAAACAACAAAGAGCAACATAATAAAAAACGGCACCATCACAATAAACTAGCTAGCAGTAGATATCAGTAGATACTAAATAATAAACGATATTGTGCAGCACGCAAGATAGACAGCGCACAATGTGCTTTGAGGCAGCAGCCAAGAAAGCTGTAGTCCGCGTCTGTGAACACCCGTGTGTACACCTGTGTGCATACCTGTGTGGATCAGCATGCTTGCATTCCAAAGGTTTCTCCATGTAACGATCTGCTAGGGAGTGTGGGGAGCCATAGCCCCGTCCTCCAGGGTATGAAGCAGGTATGGAGGAGATCAAAACTCCAGACATCCAGAGGCCCCCAGAACACAAGAGACCAAGGAAGACCAACAGAGGGGCAGCCGCGCCACTGTCCCAGTAAGAGCTGAGGAGAGTCCCAGATGAGGGCTCACTCAGCAGCCGCGGAGCAGAAGCCAGGGGGAGTTGCAGTGACGCGCCCGTGAGCTCCGCCGGCAGCCAGCTGTGCCTGAGTGACCGAGCCCCAGGCCGAGAGGCCGGGGGCACCCCACCTCCGAAGTGGCCCGAGCGAGCCCCAGGCTCCAGGCCCCGATAAGCGGCCGCCAAGGAGTGAGCCGGTGTGTACCCGGACGCCCACCCCCAGACACAAAGAACCACCAACGCACCGACACCTGAGGGAGTCCGCCACCGGCAGGGGAAGTGGTGGTGGGTGGAGATAGGCCTCCAAACCTTGGAGGGCCTGAGATGTCCCCAGAGAGGTGGTGTCTGATACCCAACCTGACATATAGACACAGACATACAGGCACACACAGATACAAACATCCATTCCCACCCTCATGCTCTCATATGCACTTACTCCACACTCAACCAACGTGGAGACAGACATAAAGAGACGCTGTACACACGATCACACTCCCCAAGCGTACTCTACGAACCGGGTCTAGGTACCCTTGCCCCTGGAGGGGGGAACTGCACCCAGACCCAGGTGGTGTTACCCTTTTCCCTGCGGTGGGGAGAGGCAGACCGCCCCGACTCCGCAGCAGCAGGGAGGCCCCACACTCCAGACCGCAGTCGGACGGCCAACTCCTCCTAGCCCCCCCGCTCCAGCAGGCCGCAGAGAATGGGGGTGAGAGAAGACTCCAAACCTCCCTCCACCCGCTCATTGTAGTGTTGATGCATGTGTGTTCTAGGGCAACGACGCCAGGGGTGAGGTGTACACCCTGATGGTAATTTGGAGTCCGTGTATCGTGCCCACCCCCAAGATCCTATATGTATGTGTAATGAGAGTGTGAGTAATGTGAATGTCTAAGTTGTGGGATAAAATTGAGGCAGGGGCAGCCAGAAGGGGACAGAGGGGGGGGGGGGGGGGGGGGGGGGGGGCGGGTAGCCTCCTCTGCACCCTGGTGACATACCCCTACTCCAAGGCCCTGCATGTGTGGGTGGTTGTGGTGGAGCGGGGAGAGGGAGGCAGCTGGAGATGGGGAGGGAAGGAAGGGAGGGGCAGGTGACCCCTCCCTGGGGCCAGCTCCCCCGCTGACCCCAGTAGGCACTCCCATACTCCGCGACCCGCCAGGGAAGGGGGCCCAGGCCCATCCAGACCGGGGCCCAGCGCAGCAGCGCCTCCCGGCCCCACAGAGCCCGGGACAGTCCACCTAACCCCACCACAGAGAAAACTGCACCCACCCCACCATCCACTCATCTTCCAGACTACATGAGACAATAGACGCCCAGGCTGAGATCTTCCTCCACCTCTCCTGTATCTCCCGCTCCTGCAGAGAGAGTTCCTGAGGAGAGGAAAGCTCCTGCAAGGTGTGACAATCTCCCCCACCAGTTGAAGAGCCCCCCAGGTGGCTCGACGCACCGGCGGCACCCTGCGCCAGGGATGGGCCCCCATGCACCCACCCGCCCACAACCCCGGCAACACACAAACCAGGACCCAAGGCCCCGAGGCCCGGCCAGGGCCCCAGCCCAGAGACGGAGCGCCCCCAGAACCTCACGCCCATCCCGGACCCACCCAGGGGCAGACAGGCTACCAGGTCAGTAACCCACGTCCGTCAGCACAGACCCTCCCCTAGCCCCGCTACACGCAGCCACGAGGAAACAGTCACCTGAGAGCCAAAAGAGCCCCCAACCGGACATGACCGCTACCCCGGGTTGAGCCCCCCAAGGAAGATGCCTCCGGGGAACCCCCCGACGCCCTAAGCCTGTCCCTACCCCCACACCAATCACAACAGTGAAGGCGGGACCAAAGTATGACCCCCCACCCCCACTAGGTGATGGAGCTGATCAAAGGAGCCCAGAGCAATTGATCTGATGTGGTGGCAGAGGCTGTATCAAGACGAATATAATCTAATAGATAATTTCTATATTGGTTAGAATTAAGATTATTTTTATTTTTCCAGTTCATGAGGACTGTTTTCTTGGCTATGCATAGGGCAGTGGAAACCATATGGGCTATATTCTTTTCTGAAGTGACATTATCTAAGCTGCCCAACAAACACACTAAGGGGGAAGTTGGAATGTTACATTTCAGACACTTTGATAAGTCTTCACATATCTCGCGCCAAAACTTTTGCACTGGTGGACAGAACCAAAGAGCGTGGATGTAATTGTCTGGTGTATTGCCTTGACAGTGTGAGCAGTTGTTGGAAGATGTAAAGCCCATCTTGAACATCCGATGACCTGTATAGTACACTCTATGTAATATTTTGTATTGTATTAATTGCAGACTGGGATTTTTAATCAATTTAAAGGTTTTTAAGCATACCTGAGACCAGAAGTTTTGGTCTAAGCTGACTGATAAATCTGCTTCCCACTTTGCAATAGGAAGGGATATTGATTCATCTAATTTAGAAAGTGTTCTGTGTATTTTAGATAATAATTTGGGGGATTTAAGAGTAAGGAAATGTGCCGCACTTGGTGGTGTTTGTAATTCAACTTGACTGAGGTTAAATTTCTTTTTTACTATGGATTTAATTTGTTGATATTCTAAAAATCATTTTAGCCTCAGTTCTCAAAGAGCAAGTTTTGGATGATGAAGGACTCCAAACAGTCTTCTGTGAGGTTGAAGCTATATTGAATGACAGACCCATTACTAGAGTTTCAGATGACTCAAATGATCTTGAAGCACTGACACCCAATCACTTGTTGTTGCTGAAAAACAAACCAGTTTTACCACCAGGACTGTTTGATCCAAGTGATCTGCATGTCAGGGAAAGGTGGAAACAGGTACAGTTCATGGCAGAGTTGTTCTGGAAGAGATGGCTTTCTGAGTACCTACCTCTGATGCAAGAAAGACAAAAATGGATGAGGACTAAAAGATGTCTTATACCTGGAGATGTTGTTTTAATTGCAGACGCTACAGCTCCAAGAGGATCGTGGATGATGGCAAAAGTCTTGAGTGTAAACCAGGGTGCAAAAGGCTTGGTGCGTTCTGTGAGACTACAAACAAAGACCAGTGTTTTGGAAAGGCCAGTGACAAAACTTATTTTGCTACTGGAAGCCTCATCGTGAAGAAGATCATTAGCAAAGATTAAGGACCTGCTTAAGGGAATAGCTCCTCCTCTTGGGACTTTAAAGTAATTGTGATTGTATGCATAATTAGGAGTGTTGGAGCTATTTGTTCTTTTTTTTTTTAAATGAGTTAAAGTTTGTTGTTAGTTTACTTGTATTTTGGGATTTATTTACAAGTTTATTTGTCGGTTAATATTTTGTTTCAATGTTTGTTTGATGTTACTTTGTTAAATTAGTCAGTAAGAGCCGTAGGGCCATTTTGTTTCTATAAATAAAGAGACTGGTATAGGACCAGCATGCACTGGGGTGGGCCTATGGTTTTTTACCAGAGCAGGAGAAGCAGCAGGAAGTAACAAAAAAATGGATCTTGTTATTGCCAAACTGGATAAATAAACCATAAAAACGCAACTTTCAAGTTTGGACAGTGGACTTCTTTTGCCTGCGTACGAAATATTATCTCAGTGCAGCAGTGGCTTGTGATCGTCAACTTTTCTCAGATCGTCAACTTTTCTTTAATATCAGGCGTGTTTCCAGAACCACTAAAAACTGCTGTAATAAAACCTATACTGAAAAAGGACAATCTTGACAAGACACAAATGAACAACTACAGGCCAATCTCAAATCTCCCATTTTTAAGTAAGATCATTGAAAAAGCAGTTTCTCAACAGCTCAGTTACTTCTTAAAACAGAATAACTGCTACGATGCCTTCCAGTCAGGTTTTAGACAGAACCACAGCACTGAAACCGCTCTGACCAAAGTGTTCAATGACATATGTCTGAATACAGACAGTGGAAAAATGTCAGTCTTAGTTTTACTGGATCTCAGTGCAGCATTTGATACAGTCGACCACAACATATTACTCAAACGACTGGAGAACTGGGCAGGTCTTTCAGGAACTGTACTAAACTGGTTCAAAACATACTTAGAAAACAGGAAATACTTTGTATCAATAGGTAACTTCACATCTGAGCAGACAAGTATCACATGTGGAGTTCCCCAAGGTTCCATCTTGGGACCCCTTCTGTTTAACATTTACATGCTCCCACTGGCACAGATTATAAAGAACAACAAAATAAACTACCACAGCTATGCAGATGACACACAAATATATATCACAATGTCACCAGGAGACCGAGGCCCTGTACAGGCTCTTGGTAAATGCATTGAGGAAATCAATGACTGGTTGTGCCACAATTTTCTCCAACTAAACAAAAACAAAACTGAGGTAATAGTCTTTGGCGCCAAAGAAAAACGATTACAGGTCACCAGAGAACTTCAATCTATACATCTAAAAACCACAAACCAGGCGAGAAATTTGGGTGTAGTGATGGATGCAGACCTAAACTTAGAAAAACACATTAAGACAATAACAAAGTCAGCTTACTATCACCTCAAGAATATTTCAAGGATAAAAGATCTGATGTCTCAACAGGACCTGGAAAAACTAGTCCATGCATTCATTTTTAGTAGGCTTGATTACTGTAACAGCATCTTCACAGGTCTACCTAAAAAATCAGTCAGACAACTACAGCTCATTCAGCACTCTGCTGCTCGAGTCCTCACTAAGACCAAAAAAGTGGACCACATCAGTCCAGCTCTGAGGTCTTTACACTGGCTGCCTGTCCGTCAGAGGGTAGACTTTAAAGTTCTGATGCTGGCCTATAAAGCTCTGAATGGTTTAGGACCAAAATACATCAGTGACCTCCTGACCCAGTATGAACCTTCCAGATCCCTCAGGTCATCTGGATCCGGTCTTTTATCAGTTCCCAGAGTCAGAACCAGACACGGAGAAGCTGCATTCAGCTTTTATGCTCCTTATATCTGGAACAAACTCCCAGAAAGCCTCAGATCAGCTGAAACACTCAGTTTATTTAAATCCAGGTTGAAGACTCACCTGTTCTCAGCTGCATTTGAATAAAGCACCAAATCCACACTTTAAGCTTAAATTTCAAAACTTACATTTAACTACTGATTTTATCTACTGTTCTGATTTTATCTGTTTTGATTTTATATACTGTTTTGTTTGTTTGTTAATTAGTTTGTTTGTTTGCTTGTTTTAATCAATTTTAAATCATGCTTTTTATTTGTTTTTGTTTCTAATGTCTCTGTAAAGCACTTTGAATCACCTTGTTGTTGAATTATGCTATACAAATAAACTTGCCTTGCCTTGTGGGCTTTTAATTGTGGGATGTTTGGTTTGTCAAACAAAAGGAATTGCCACTACAAAAAGATCTGGACTTTTTTGGTACTTATAAGCTGAACGTCATGTTCCTAACTGAGACATGGCTGCGCGGTGGTGAAGTGGCACTCTTGCTGCAACTTTGCCCCCAGATGCCAGTTTCTTCAGCTCTTCTAAAATACACCAGGTGTGGTTTGAAGGACGCAACAAAACCACATCAGAAAGACATCAGAGACTCATCACATCACTCACTGGATTCACTGGATTATTTTTCTCTCAACATTATTTGGAACAAAGAAAACAAACGTGACTGGTTTGTGTCATTGTGGTGCTGCATGGCCCACTTTCTCCTGAGATTCAGTTCACAGACAGATGTTCTGATAGTTTTCTTTACAATTTGCTGCTAGAATTCAAAATTGATTGTGTGATTAATGATGGTGAGCCAGATGGGCCAAACCATGATCCCATCAGCAGCATGTTTCATTGTAGTGGTGCATCATTGATGGGATAAATGGACTGGTGCTTATATAGTGATTTTCTATTTTCATGTGGACTAAAGTAGTGGACTGACCAACAGACTGACATTAAGATCAGAGCCGTGCTGCTAGTGTGGCTAAAAGAAAAGAGAAGAAGAGACAGTCATGTTGATATGAACATTAGAGAAACACATCATGGAGCTGAAATATGATCCTGCTTCCTCATTTGGACTCATTCACCTCAGCTGACACGTTCAACAGCAGACAGGTTTTTGTAGCAGTCTGTCTCACTGTGAGAGTGGCAAAGAGATACTACTTCATCTTTGGCTCTGGAACTAAACTGTCTGTAACAGGTAAGAACAAACATTTCTTTTCCTTCAGTTGTTTTATTGTAGAAGCTGAAAATGTGTTTAAAGTCAGTTTCTGCTGCTTCAGGCTTTACATGTTAGTTTTTCATCATTAGTAGAGAACAGAGGTGGGACCAAGTCATTGTTTTGCAAGTCTCAAGTAAGTCTCAAGTCTTTATCCTCAAGTCTCAAGTCAAGTCTGAAGTAATGTCAGGCAAGTCAGAGTCGAGTCTCAAGTCACTGGTGTAAAAGTCCAAGTAAAGTCACAAGTCTGAAATTTTGAATTTCAAGTCCTTTCGAGTCTTTAAAAAACCCCGAAAAAAAGCATGTTGCAGTTATATGCTAAATGTAAATATTAGACCATGTAAATTTTAAATCTGTGTTTTTCTCAACACATGACAAAATAGTGAACTTAGAAAATATACACAAATTGTGAAATTGCACCTCTTTAAAATGCAGCTCAATTAAACCTAGCTCCAAGAATAATTTTCACCGACAGTTCTAAGATAAGCTGCATGTTATTCTTGGATGCGGTTGTAGGACCGGCTTTAAAATCGCATGACAAAAATATCATACATAAATAAATGATATTTTTTTAAAAATATCATTTAAAAAAAAAAACTGCATCACCAACGTAGCCTGGAAAACATTTGCTAGTTAGATGAAGTCAGCTATCTCATCGTAGCATATTTATATGCATATTTATAATCATACGCTTCTTGGAGTGAGTGCATACACTCATGAAGTTTAGTAACTTCAGGTCACTGCAACAAGCCCAGGTACAGTTTACCGACGGATGGGTACAGGACCTTGAAATGCACCGTGTAGAAAGTAAAGACCATCGTACGTATCATAAGTTTACCAGTCTCACAAATCGTCGTCATAAATACACATTCGTTAACCGTTTATTAATAGGACCTTTGAGCTCAATGGTAATTAATTAGCAGTGGAAATAATTTCTGGTAGCATCACAGAAATGTAGCAGTGACAATAATATTGTATGCTGTAATCGCACTGGGCAATTAGTGATACAAAACAACTGTTTTATCCTGTGAATAAAAGTATATGTTTTTGTCAATGTACCATAATAACAGAAGCGAAACGCAATATTGTGTCAGGACAATTTACTATTTATGCACAATAAACAAAGGAGCATAGCGCGACAATTTCTGTTCAGCGCCAGACTTGCTTGTAACCTATATCACCAATTATGTTAAGAAAAATGACGCATTAACTACAACAGCAGACTGACCTGTGTGGAAATGCTTGGAGCAGACTAACCTGTGAGCTGGAGTGTTCTGGGACGTTATAATTGGTCTTTGAATGGCTGCAATCCAGGCCACCCGTCGCCTCTTTGTTACTTCGGAAACATGGCTCGAACAATTTCTCTTCAACGACGTAATCCGATAACAACCGATCTCTTTACCCGTCGGCTTCCCGTGGCTGTCATGCGACCGGCTATTGCAGTTAATAATACAACAGCTTCTTGACATTTTTGTGTTTCTTTTTATCGCTGTATAACTGATTTTAATTGAAAGCCTGCGTGCGCTAGTACCGCTTGCCACGAGTTCCCAGAATCCTTTGCGGTTCTACCCGTGAATGACGTCACATTTTCAATCTCTATATAATATGCATGTTAAATTTTATATTAGGGGTAAAATATCAAGTCTTTTCAAGTAAACCGGTTCAAGTCCAATTCAAGTCCCAAGTCATTGGTGTAAAAGTCCAAGTCAAGTCACAAGTCTTAGAACATTTTTTCAAGTCAAGTCTAAAGTCATAAAATTAATGACTCGAGTCTGACTCGAGTCCAAGTCATGTGACTCGAGTCCACACCTCTGGTAGAGAATTCATCTGCAGCCATTGTTACATAAGAAAAGCTCAATAATCTCTGAAAACATGTTGAAATCTCACTGAACAACTAAAGTTATTCTTTATTTCTGCAAATATTAGTGATGTTACAAATATTTAGGATTTGATCCTCTCAGTGATTCTGCTGGTTTTTAACACAAGATCATATTTGATGTTAAAAATAATACAGTAGCAGATTTGTAAATATAGATATTCTGAAGAGAAAATGTAAACGTGTTTTTAATATTCAAAGAGATTCTATTGGTGATTTTTTTTTAAATATATTAATATATAAATTGACATGGATACTGATTAGGGACACAAAGTGTTTAAACAGTGAAGAAAAAATATAAATAATAAATAATATAAATCAAACAACAAAATATGAAATTGTTAAAGTCATGTTTGTGTTTCTTGCTTGTTTGATTTTTCAGTCTAAATTAGAAATGAAGAAAAAATTCAGCAATGATCATATTTCAGTAAATATTTCTTCAGAAAAATAATTTTCATGATGTTTCAGATTCTTTAGATTTTATATTATAAATAATGATGAATTAATTTATACTGTTGAAAAAAGATATTTAATTCTCATTCACATTGCAGCTTAATTACATTTAATTTGTGCATCAATTCAAACATACACCGTATATAATCAAAACAAAATAAAAACAATAATCAAACTAAATAATAGATGTAGTGCCCTTCAAATTATTCCAGTAACATTTTTAAGGATTGTGAAGTCTGTGAAAGAAGTATAGTATTGATTAAAACATGAATAAAACACCTGTTTAAAAACTGATACAAAAGTGGAAATTTCATTACTGGAATTAAATCATGTTGAATTATTAATATCTCTGGTAAAACTTGTGTTTAAGATGGAAAATATAATTTAAATAGTTTGAAGACAAATCTATATATGCGTACATTTGTGATAAATAATATATTAAAATATCAGCAAACAAATATTTTATTTCATGATGTAAAACCATGCTGAGTGTTCCTCATGTGAGCCATGATGACATGAGGTGATGACTGTGTTTGATATGAAGCTGAATCCAGTGTATGTAGTGAACTTTGTGCTGTATTGATGAGTAGTTTAGTGATCAGAGTCCATGTAGTTTCCAGGATCAGACTGAATGCAGTGCAGTGCTGGAAGCTGCTGCTGACTGTGTGAATGTGTGTCTGTGCTGCTTGTTGCTGCTGTCAAACTTCAGATGAGCAGGTAGTGAAGCCCGTGGTGAGCGTGTACCCAGCAGCATCCAGAGCCCACCTGGAGGGGAACAGCTCCCTGCTGTGTGTGGCCTCAGCCATGTTTCCTCCTCTGGTCCAGTTCTCCTGGAAAAGACAGAAGAAGAACGGCGGAGAAGCGGAGGAGCTGCCCTCTGCTGAGGGAGAGCAGCTGGAGCTCAGAGAGGCGGGACGCACCATTGCCATCAGGATGGTTGATGGGAGCCATTCTGACACATATAAATACAGCTGCTGGGTGAAGCACGAGGGGGGCACAGTGGAGGCCCAAACACAACAAGGTAATGAAGGCTTGGTGACTGTGTTCAGCAGTGATTCAGCTTCATGTGGAGATGCTGTCAAAGAGAGCAGAGCAGCAGAGGACTGACATTTCTCACTGCAGCTCCAAACATTTGACTCCTTTTCTGTTTCAGAGCTTCCAGCTCCAGCAGCCTCCTGTCCTCCAGAGAGAGAGCCAGCAGACCTGCCAGCTCTGCAGCCAGCTGACTGTAAGATCACCTGCTGCCTCTCTGCATGGACAGCTCCAATGTCCAATGAGGGAGCTGGAACAAGTTTAGGCTCTTAAAGTTGCACTAATTGATCAAATCTTCATCCAACAAGCTCTGATAAAGCCACTGTACACTAGCTGCTCAGCACCAAACAGCAGACAGACCATAATATGTCAGAGATCAGTTTGTTAGCTGCTTGTGGAGTTCTTCTGCCCCCAAGTGGACACAAACACTACATCAATTCATCCACTTGAAGAAGAAGCTGTGACTGTTTCTATTTGGACTTTTTCTCCTTGATCTGAGAGGAATAACCCGACTGTCTGTCTGTCTCTTTGTGTCTGTCTGTCCTTCAGTGTCCTTCCAGTCTCAGTGCAGGGTGAAGCTGCTCTGCCTGCTGTACACAGTGCTGATAGTGAAGAGTCTGGTGTACTGCTGTGGACTCTCTCTGCTGATGATGCTCACAAACAAGGGAGCGTCCACCAACTGCACACATGCTGACTGACTGTTTCCTGCTCGCCTTTTCTCACCATCACATCTCATCAATTCATCTCATTCATCACTTTGATCACAAATGTTAGTTATGATGTGTTGTGCTTATTTTGCCTTTTTCTTCAACAGTTAGAAGATCATCTGAAATAAATACATCTTTACATGTATTGTTGCTCTGAGTTAGAATTCTTTTTGTACTTATTGTGACTTTTATTGTAGTAACAAAAACCATCAGGAATATTTTTATCACAAGTTTTTGTTTGATTTTCAAATGTCAAACAGTGTAGTTGTGTTTGTGTGAATAATAAAGATTTGAAGATGAAGAGTTTGATTCTACTTTCATTGTGTGATCAACAACAACCCGTGTGAGTGAAGCACAAACTGACTGTATCCAAACTTGCTCTCCTGCAGCAGACGGGCTGTGTGGGTTTCTGCTCTGCAGCCTCCACACCGTTAGCTGTGGCTTTTCACTTTAATAACACAATGACAGTTACAAGCATGAACTCTGCTTCAAGAATGATTCCAGGAAGGATCTGTGTTCTTCACCTGTGAGAGAAACAGCTCAAATCCTCAACTCACAGCTGACAAATGAACTTTAATGGAATCAAAGGAGAGACCATGAAGCCCCTGCAGTCTGCTCAGCTCCCATTTTATTACCTGAGCTGAGTTTTTCATTCTGGATATCACACACGTAAGAACAGATCAAGTCTGAACAGCAAATGTTGGAGAATCATTTTGAAGTCTTGCTAAATGTCCTTATTATTACAAAAACTACTGAATGATTCAGAAAATCCTTTCCAACAAGCAGAAATATGCAAACAAAGTAGAAACAAGGCAACATGAGTCATTCAGATGCAGATAACATATTCTCCTTATTTTGAAGAACACAGTCATGAAATCTTTCTGTGTGTCATTCATTGAGTTGAAGTGCCTAATAGAAGAGGAAAAGCAGCAATAATCAATGATAGCTGAGACATTGAGAACATGGCTGTATGCCTGCTATCATAACAGCAAACAAAGCACACAAACAGCAAACAGACAATAATGTGCTCGCAGCTTGTTGTGTGTTGTGTCATTTTTGACATTTCATGAAGTCACAAAAATGTGTGCCACTCATTAAAGGAGTCTGTACGTGTCAGTCAGTGCTCTGTATTCATGTGTTCACCTCATTAAAGTCACTCAGACACCTTTCTCCTCCAAACTTACAGCACAGCTTCATATTTCACTGACTGATTCTTTCATTACATCCATTAAGGGTCACACAGTGAAATTAGTGCAAACTTACAAATGTGTTGCAACAATTTTGGCCTCCAAACTGAACTTTGAGACAAACAGTGAAGCTGTGAGCAAAAAGAGGCTCCAGTGTGTGTCATGGTGGAGGAAACTGTTGTATTCCCACATTAAAAACATGCTGATCTTATTGGATTTTTCCCTCAAAGTCTTTTTCCTCCTTTTTCTCTTCATCCAAATGTTCTAGCAGGCTGACTGTGAGTCCCTGTTGAACCTGTACAGCAGAAAGTAACAGCAGTCAGCGGCCTCCACTTGACTTCATGACTTCAACCCCTCGCACAGTCACTTTCACTTTCTTCCTTCTGTCTTTTAGTCCTAAAATGTAGAACAACAGCAGATCCAAATATTTGTGTCCTTCACTCACATCTTCAAATGATCCCTTCCATATCAGAGATGATACAAAGGCAACATTTGTCTTATTTCTCTTTCATGAATCAAAAAGTACTTTTGTACTGTTGTGTAAATGTGTGTGTAAAGGTGGATGACTGCCTGCTGCAAATGAAATCTAACCATGGGTACAAATAAATGAAGCTGAAGCTGACGTGAAACACAGCCCTGTTTTTATTACTGTTTATAGATATTAGAATTGATGATCATCATTTTAATGATTCTTAAAAAGGCTTTAATGAATCCTTCAGTCTGAAACCAACTTGGAACAAAACACATTAGAAGATGTGGGAAAGAACCACAGTGTGCACATATTTAAACACACAACACAACCACATGTGTTTGTTTCAAATAAGATTTTTACTCTAAATGTTGTTAAATATGATTTTATTTTAATCTATTTTTTTCATATTTTTTACTTTTAAATGATTTTTACAGCATAATTATTTTTTATATTTGTATTTTTATTAATAGTTTCATTATATTTAGTGTTTTCATCACAGCTGTTCAACAACAGGTAACAGTGTGTGTTAGTAAATTCACAGCAACATGAATGTTTCTGAGTGTTTGTGCATCATGTGACCCAGATTTTTGGATCTGCTGTCAGATTGAAATGAAGACGATGAAACCACAGCAGCTTCAGCTGAGCTGTCAATCAGCAGCAGCAGTCTTATCTGTGGGCCGCAGGGGCTGATGGGAGCTTTGAGGACCTGTTAGAAACCACGTGGCCCTCGTCTGATCTCACAGCTCGTCCTTGTTTGGCCTCAGCTGCATCAGAGCGCCACTTCTCCCCAGGTTCACCAGAGGAAACACCACTGCACAAAATGCTTTTCCTCCCAGCTGCTGCTCTGTGCTGTCTGTGTTCAGGTGAGTGTTTCCAGCCAATCAGGAGCCAACAAAGTCAACCTGTAACAAACACTGTCACACTAACCTTCATCTATCTGTCTGTGTCTCTACAGCACTGGTTACCATGGCAGCAGAACAGCTGATTCAGGAGGATTTAACATTGACCAGGAGAGTTGGACAAAGTGTCTCCTTCAGCTGTGGAGGAAATGAACAGTGTGCTGACAGGGATATAGACTGGTACCAGAAAAATGAAACATTCAGAATGATTCTGCGTATTGATACAAGAGATTGTGGTGTTAAGTCAGGTTATGGTCATCCTCAGAAAGATGATTTCTCAGTTGGAGATAAGCAAAATGGTTGTAAACTGCAGATAGAGAAAGTTAAACCTGATCATTCAGCCACCTACTACTGCGTCTGTTATAAGTCTGCTCCCCACAGTGAGAAATGATCCCTGCAGCCTGAACAAAAACCAACAGATGAACAGATGTCAAACAGTGTCTGTGACAGGAAGAGAGCAGTAAACCACAGCCCAGCTTCACATGTTTCACCTCCATCTCAGAGTCACAAACATACTGAGCTCAGGGACCATTTTTATTTACTGGGCCCTGTTTCAGGAAGCCGGTTTAGAAAACTCAGAGTGAAAAACGATACTCAGGGTTGAGTAACCCCGAACTTTCCAACTCGGAATATTCGGTTTCAGAAAGGCTGATAACAAGTAGTTCAATCAACGCGGAGTTGCTTTAACCCCAAGTTAAGCTCGCACACGAGGATACATAAAGCCCTGATCAGTGGAGCACAGATTAAGCGAGTCACCATGGAGACGGAGGGAAAGAAGGCGCGGTCAATGTATTTTACAGCGCTTGACGCCGAAATTCTGATGGCAGCATAGGCCGATAACATGCAAATTTTGCAGAAAAAAAGTAACACAGCCCCAGCTGCAAAAGAAAGGGAGCATGCATGGCAAAACATAGCCGACAGAGTCAATGCATGAGTGTTAATTTAAACATTGATCTAGGGATTTCCACCCATTTAACACGTTATTTATTATATTTTATTTTTTATTTTATACATTTTATTTTGTGACGTGATGTGAGCGCAGGTGCAACCCAACAGGCCCCAAACGTTTCTGGCAGCAAGTAAAAATGAAATATAAAAATATAGTCCAAACAGGTAAGGTGTAATTGTATTATGAGCCATAGTGCTTGGTCTGTTTGTCCGATGTAAATCAATTGCAGTTAGAGGCTACATTAATTTCCTTTCTGTAAGCACTTATTGAAATTATCTGAGCACATTACAAGTACATATTTGCTTACTCTGTATGCTCAAATGTGACCCGTTATAGCCAACAGAAAAAAAGCGGAGGCCCGAAAAACAGGTGGGGGTCCTCCACCACCACCACTCACAGAGGCTGAGCAGTTGGCCCTCAGCCAAAACAGTGGGCGCCCTGTGGCTGAAGGCATCTCTGCGGGGACATCCTCTGAGTCAATAACCCTGCAAGACACAAGTGCCTACATAGGGGGTAAATTCAAAATAATACATGATGTGCATACATCCTGTCTTCACAGTCACCTTTGCAGTGCTACTCATTCATTTGATAAACTCTTTACCATAATGGATTATTTTGTAGTGAAGTTATTTTCCTACTGATTTTGCCTTCCCTCAGTCTTGGTTGTCTTTGAGAGCAATATGACAATGAAGTGTAAGGTGATTGGTATGTTTGTTAATTGCCATTTGGTCCCTTGTAAGTTATAAGTGACCTGTATAAACCTCATATACTATCAGTTGATGGTGGTGGTGTACTGCATCTGGTGCAGCCTCCTGTTGAGCCAGACCAACATGCAGTTGTGAGTAATACTCCACAGATTACATGAGTTTACAGTAGAACAGCAATGTTGTTTATTTCTTTACTACAGGAAAATAATGAAGAAACATTGACAGCTGTTACAGAGGAGGAAGCAACAGAGACACTTTATGAGGTTTACATCTTTTAATACTTTGTGTACAGGAAACACAGGCGACCAATAAAGCCAGTTGAACACAAAATCTGTTTATTCTTCTTTCAACATGTTGAGGTGATGGGTCAAAAGAAATGATTGTGACATATGGTGTCTCTGACTGCGCTTCCATCTTGTATGTCCGTGGGTGGGTCAGGATGTTCATGGTTTGGATCACTGCTGATGTTTGGTTCAGAAGGACAGTGTTCTCCTCTAATTGTGGCAATGTTGTGAAGAATCACACATGGCCACAATAATGTCACATGCCCTTTCTGGGGTGACCCTGAGTCTTTGCAGGCACTGGAACCGGGCCTTAAGCATTCCGATAGTCATTTCAATTCTGGCTCTTGTCCTGCAATTAGCCAGATTATATCGCTGCTGTGGGCCCGGTTCAGGGTCAGGGTAAGGGGTAAGCAAATAGGGTAAACATGGATACCCCCTATCACCAAGCAAGTAGCCAGTGAACTCTCCTAAGACAGAAGGATACACTTCAGTTCAAATGTCCCTGAAGCAATTGGTCTTTATATATTTTAAAGTATTCTCAACTCACCATGTCCAAATTTTGTGCTCAGTGTACATTCACGGAATATTTGTGAGTCATGGACAGAGCCTGGCCACTTGGCTTCCACATTTGTGATAATGTTGGCAGCATCACATATGATCTTCACAGTGCAGAGAACACAAATTAGCATCCATTACTATGATGAAATAATATGTTAGTTTGAAATGCTACAGGGAACTATGTACCTGTACATTAATGCTGTGGAAAGACTTCCTGTTCACATAGTCTCCTTCATTTACTGAAGGAGCAATGATTGGAATGTGAGTGCCATCTATACAGCCAATCACGCCTGGGAACCCTGAAAATAAATGTAAAATTTAAGTAGTAGTCCAAGTATCACCACATCATAAATTAAGTTTTGGTCATCCTGATACCTGCAATTTTGTGGCATCCCTCTTTGATAAATCTTGTGGGTCTATGACCGGGGAACACCACAGACGAGTACAGGAGACGTTTCAGTGCAACTGTAACATTCCTGACTGCCCGACAGACGGTAGCCTTGGAAACGTGCTCAGCGTCACCAATATTATACAGAAAGCTCCCGTTTGCAAAAAACCGAAGTGCAATACAAATAATATGTAATGAACTGAGAGCATGTCCGCGATGTGTCACATGCGTAATATATGGCCTGAGGATGTTATCCAAATAACTTATAGATTGTGCTGAGAAACGGTAACGTTCACACAGGAAATCATCAGGAAATGATAAAATGTCCAAACGCGCTCTAATCACTCTCTCCCGGCGGAGAGCTCTGCAGAGAATTCGGGCTTCACGATCTACTGGCTCTTCAAGGCAGGGACACGCCATGTCCGACACTTCCTACTGTCAGGTTTCCGACAAAGGGGCGGAGACAGTCAGGGTTAGTTGTAGTAAACCTGCTAGGGGGCAGGTTAGCTTCACGGAGTGTGTCGTCATGGTGACTCACTGAGGCTTCATCTGAACTCGCTTTGTGAAACCGAAAACCCAGAGTTTTCGTTAACTCAGGGTATACTTACTCAGTTTTTCCACTAAACCGGCTTCCTGAAACAGGGCCCTGCTGTCAGAAATTCAATTCTATTTATTTCTGTTTAAACAGATTTTTCATCCTGTTTTAAGACAGAAACAAGAGGAACAGATGACATCAAACTTCCAAATGTAAACAAATGTATCCTCAGTCCCACAAAAACATTTATTCAAAGTGAAAGAAAAACAGATTGTGTCAAACTGAATCAAAGTCCATCCCTCATTCACAGTGTTAATGTTCTCTTCATGAAAACTCTTCCAGCAGCACTTGTTGTTTAACACCTTTCAGTACATTTAACCAGACACTTGGACTGATGTCAGGTCAGGATTTTGTCCTTCTAGCAGCGGCTCGACTAAACACACAGATTTAACAGCAGAAAAAACTGATTCCATGTAAAACACTTTCGTTCACGAGTATTAACTCGCATAACTTCACATTTCCTCAAATTGAATGTTAGTCATTTAATCACAGGAAGTTTCTGGGATTTTGTTCCAGTCCTCCTGGCAGAAATGCTGGAACTGAATCAGGTTTTTAAGACTGTCACGGCCCAGCGGCACGAGGGAACAGAGATTGACACAGGTGCAGAAACCAACCCGGAAGCGAGACGATAAGGGAACAAAGGATTTATTTCCGCCCACAGGCAAAACACAAGCGAAAAAACAAAACGATGCCACCACAGTAGTGGCGCGTAGGATAATCTAAGATAACGGAGGGTGACCTAGACACCTCTAGGAGACGGCTGAACAGCAGAGGCAGTGGGGAGGTGGAAACAGGACTAGGTAGGGGCCGGGGCACTGGAATAAGAGGCGATCACAGTCAGTGGGATCCAGCAGACAATCAACGATCCTCCATAGTTGAATTGAGTTGCCTTACTTGGTTTCAGGTGGAGGGGAGAGGTGGGGCGGAAGGCCCGGAAGCGGTCGAGGCGTAGGGAGGCAGGCAAGTGAGTGGTGGGCCGGCAGGCCACGTCGTATCAGCAGCAAGCGGCCCAGGTCCAGGGAGGCGGGAGTGAGGGAGACAAGACCTCCACTCCAGGTGCTACCTCTGAGAACAAGAAGAACAAGTAAGTCATCACACAGATTCTGGACAGAGTTATGATGCT
The DNA here is from genome assembly GCF_900408965.1 of Simochromis diagramma. Classification (NCBI taxonomy): domain Eukaryota; kingdom Metazoa; phylum Chordata; class Actinopteri; order Cichliformes; family Cichlidae; genus Simochromis; species Simochromis diagramma. Next base: position 399,305 of record NW_024387370.1, read on the forward strand.
CCACTTGACTAACATGGGGATAGCAGATACTCAGGCGATGAATGGTTGAGAGCGCAGGTCTGATATACTGCCGGAATAATTGCTCACAGGTGGTCAGCCAGGGAGGAGCAACCGAACTCCGCCTAAAGGAGGAGGGGCCGCTGTTGGAGACCTGCAGGTACCCACCAAGACCATGACAGACTCTTTGTTGAATTTTGCTTCTTTCCATAAATACATAATAAATAAACTTGACTTTGCTTTCTTTAAAGTGTAATGTTTGTCTTTTTGTTCACTTCCTCACTGATGACCTGAGGTTTTCTGCACTACAGCCACATTAGTGTTCTTCTTCATGCCACCTTGTGAAGTAAACTTATACCTTGTCCTTGTTTCAGTATCTTCAGAAGCTCCTTTGCTGTTGTTCTGCGACTGATTTGCACTTTTCAAAACAGAGTCTGTCCATTTACAGGAGACTGAACACACATTGACTTACAGACCTATACATAGTTTTTAGTGCTAGAAGTTGTATTTCCCTTTCCTACAAGGAGTAGTAGTTTTTTTCTTTAATTCAAATTAAAAGGGGGGGAAACTGGCTTGATTTCCTGAGAACCATTGCTTATGATATGACGGCCATATTCAGTGTTTCCTCACAGGTTAGCTGCACAGAGAAAACCACAAAGCAAAAAAACGTAGCACACTTCGCACACGGCAGCGCCAAGGATGGTGTGTAATATAGTTATTAGACCCTTCAAACTTAGAGAGAATGGCAGCAACAGCCTTCACTGTTTTATAAGACACTAGTTCAGATCAGACAGACGAGCCACTCAGTGTTGTCAGGTTGTGTTGTGAAAGGACAGCCTGTCACATCCTGCCTGTTCAGAGAACCTGTAATATTATCACATGAACTATTAGAGTGGAGCCTGAACCCACAGTGGGTGGAGCTCCGTATTTCATTAGGAATGATGTGTGCTCCTCGTCATGATAATTGTTTTTAATCATAAAAGGTGATATTGTACAAGAGAGTAATGGAACAGGAGCGCTGAGGCATCAGAACTTGTCTATGAAGCCTACATTTTTAAGATTTCTTCAGCATTAAAGTAATCCAGTGACAGCTGTCAGTGTTTCCATGACTACACAGCAAACAGTAACTGTTGATGGTTAATTCAACAAACTGAACTGTAAACAAATACAGTTTAAAACAGCGCTTATGTGTAACTGTCCATCAACGTGACCAATCACATTAAAACCCTCTTCCTCTGGCTCCGTCCTCCTAACAGTCAAAAGGCAGATGATTAAGCTCCAATCGCATTCAAACTAATGACTGTAGAAAACATGAGCGACCTGACAGCTTCCCCCAAAAATGAAGTCAAAACATCTCTATCGCCCCCTGGTGTCTGGGTGCAGGTTTCCTTCCTCCTGAGTTTGACTCTAATTACTAGGGGTGCAACGATATTCGTATCGATATTGAACCGTTCGATACAGTGCTTTTGGTTCGGTACGCATATGTATCGAACAATACAACATTTTTAATTTATTTTATCAACTTTTCTTCTGACGATGCTGTCTGTGTTGAGAGCTCAGTGAATCTGCGTTCGACTACTCCGCCTAGGCTGCACTGTCGATTGCAGATCCACTGAGCACAGCGCAAGCTAGCAAGACAGAAGCTAAGCTTGTTGCAACATGGCAAATTGAACCTCCCCCACCCTCATTCAGATCTGGTGTTTGGAACTATTTTGGTCTTCATATTAAGTATGACCCTGAAGGTAAGCGCGTCATGGACAAAAGTAAAACAGTATGTCAGATGTGCCACGCAATGCTCAATTACATGGGTGGGAACTAGTGCGTTAGTGCAGTTTGCTTGTTAACGTGTTGCCGTCCAGCCCCACGCACGGGGCGATCCGCGGTAGCTCGTTAACGGAGATTTGCCGTGTTGTGGCGTTAACGTCATTTCAACGAGATTAACGCTGACAGCACTAGTGGGAACACAACAAATATGACTGCACATTTACGCCGACATCATCCTAGTGCAAAAACAAGTGGAAGCAGACAAAAACAACAAGCATGCTACAAACTTTACCCGAGTCATTTAGACAGCCGTTAGCACATGATTCTCCTTATGGGGACCTGATATGTTTAATATGCTGCTGAGAATATAGCCCATAAGAAGCGTATAGTATAGCTTTTATTTTGGAAAGAGCCATTTCTCTGTAATAAACTCTCTTTTCCAAAGATGAGTGATTTCTCGATCAGATAGATTTATTTCTTTATTACTTTGTTGTTTCAGCAACATTAAATTTAAAAACTGTACGTTTCAGTTAAAATATATATTTATAATTTTAATAAATGACAAATTAAAAAAGCATGAACATTTTTTTGTATTGAAAAAATATCGAACCGTGACACCAAAGTATCGAACCGAACCGTGAGTTTTGTGTATCATTGCACCCCTACTAATTACGTTAGTTAGTTAATGCTGTTAAACTGGGTGCAGCGTCACCCAGTTTAACAGCATTATCGTTTAACAGTCGGGTCCTTCCATCTAACCGACAGAAGGACTCGAGGCACCGACACACTTTGTCGGGAAGTTAAATTTTTGTTTGTAAGCTAATCAGTAACTAACGTCATTAGCTAGTTAGCTAAGATGATGCAAGTCGTGTTTGTTAGCTAATCTGTGCACTTGAGTGAATTTACCCTGACTAAAAAAATCACTGTGAGCCTGAATGCTGATTAAAGTTGTCACGGTTCTGGGTCCGTTGGACCCAGTATTTTGAGTTTATTATGTTTTGGTTTATTTTTGCATTATGGATTGTTTTCTGATGTTCTGGTGCTTTGTTTATTATTATCATTATAGATCTGTTTCTGTTATTCTTGGTGAGGGATCAGTTCTTAGGTTTTGGGTTCTCATGTGTATTATAGTTTCTGTTCAGTGTCTAGTCTGTCTCTCAGTGTCATGTCTGCATCTGGTTTAGTAATTCTTGTTTCCTGTTTTATTGTGAAAGTCTTTGTCTTATGTTAGTGTGTGCAGCTTAGCTCCCCCGTCTCGTTAGCCCTGATCTCCCCCAGCTGTGTCTCCCTTCTGTTGCCCATTCCCTCATTACTACCCTGTGTATTTAAGCCCTGTGTTTTCCCATGCTCGGTGTCGCGTCGTACCATCAGATTATGCCTGTGTGTTTCGGTTCTCCATAGTCCATGTTCACTTCACTTCATGTTTTGTTTTCGTACCAGCAATAAAGGTGAGGTTTTTGAGTTTCAAGTTAGTGTCTGAGTCCTGCGTTTGGATCCTCCTCTCCGCCTGCCGGCACACAGAGCCCTGACAAAAGTCAGTGCTGTAGTTCAGACATTAGCTCTGCTGCTCTGACTGAACTCAGGATGTTCAGACCTGCAGCTGAAGATGAGGCACTGAAACGTTTATATGAGAAACAGAAAAGTCGAAGAGGCTCTTCAACTGGTGGGGGAGGTTGTTACACCTTGCAAGAGCTCTCCTCTCTTCAGGAACTCACTCTGCAGGAGGGGCAGATACAGGAGAGGTGGAGTAAGATCTCAGCCTGGGCGTCTATTGTCTTGTGTAGTCTGGAAGATGAGTGGATGGTGGGGTGGGTGCAGTTTTCTCTGTGGTGGGGTCGGGTGGGCTGTTCCGGGCTCTGTGGGGCCAGGCGGTGCTGCTGCACTGGGCCCCGGTCCAGATGGGCCTGGGTCCCCTTTCCCTGACGGGTTGCGGAGTATGGGGGTGCCTACTGGGGTCAGCGGGGGAGCTGGCCCCAGGGAGGGGTCACTTGCCCCTCCCTTCCTTCCCTCCCCATCTCCAGCTGCCTCCCTCTTCCGGCTACACCACAACCACCCACACATGCAGGGCCTTGGGGTAAAGGTGTGTCACCAGGGTGCAGGGGAGGCATCCCCCCCTCTGTCCCCTTCTGGCTGCCTGTGCCTCAATTTTATCTCACAACTTAGACATTCACATTACTCACACTCTCATTACACATACATATAGGATCTTGGGGGTGGGCACGATACACGGACTCCAAAAGACCATCAGGGTGTACACCCCACCCCTGGCGTCGTTGCCCACCTCTCAATTTTAAATACACGTAGACATTGAGGGCTAGCAGGAGGGGCTATGCGCTTACCTGCTGCTCTCTGGCAGGTAGCTCCATGCCCTCCTGGGTTTTAAATGCACCTTAGAACACACATGCATCAACACTACATATGAGCGGGTGGAGGGAGGTTTGGAGTCTTCTCTCACCCCCGTTCTCTGCGACCTGCTGGAGCGGGGGGGCTAGGAGGAGGAGTTGGCCGTTCGACTGGGGTCTGGAGTGTGGGGCCTCCCTGCTGCTGCGGAGTCGGGGCGGTCTGCTTCTCCCCACCGCAGGGAAAAGGGTAACACCACCTGGGTCTGGGTGCAGTTTCCCCCTACAGGAGCAAGGGTACCTGGACCCGGTTCTTAGAGTACGCTTGGGGAGTGTGATTGTGCGTACAGTGTCTCTTTATGTCTGTCTCCACGTTGGTTGAGTGTGGAGTAATTGCATATGAGAGCATGAGGGTGGGAATGGATGTTTGTATATGTGTGTGCCTGTATGTCTGTGTCTATATGTCAGGTTGGGTATAAGACGCCACCTCTCTGGGGACATCTCAGGCCCTCTAAGGTTTGGAGGCCTATCTCCCCCACCACTCCCCCTGCCAGTGGCGGACTCCCTCAGACATCGGTGCGTTGGTGGTTCTTTGTGTCCGGGGGTGAGCGCCCAGGTACACACCGGCTCACTCCTTGGTGGCTGCTTGTCGGGGCCTGGAGCCTGGGGCTCGGTCACTCTGGCGCAGCTGGCTGCCGGCGGAGCTCCGGGACACGTCATTGCAGCCCCCCCTGGCTTCTGCTCCGCGGCTGATGAGTGAGCCCTCATCTGGGACTCTCCTCAGCTCTTTCTGGGACAGTGGCTCGGCTGCCCCTCTGTTGGTTTTCCTTGGTCTCTTGTGTTCTGGGGGCCTCTGGATGTCTGGAGTTTTGATCTCCTCCATACCTGCTTCATGCCCTGGAGGACGGGGCTATGGCCCCCCCCCACACCCTCTAGCAGATCATTACATGAAGGAACCTTTTAAAAACAAGCGCGTCCATGCTCACAGGTGTACACACGGGTGCTCACACCCACAAACTACACCCTTTTTGGCTCCTACCTCCGTTGTAAATCCGTTGGGCATCTTACTTCGCCTTTAGACAATAATTCTGATGGCAAAAGAGCCAAACGGGACAGGCAAAAAAAAAGTGAAACAGAAAAGTCATCGATCAGTCTCTGACTAACGTTACTGTACTTTTATTATGAGTGTAAAAACTTTAATCTGGAATTCACTCACACTGTGTTTTGCCAATATTGTGTTCTTTACCATGACGTCATTCAGAGTCCTTCATACCAGAGTAACCAGAAAGGATAATATATATTTTAAATATGTAACTTTCTACAGGACTGAATATAACATCATTATGTAAAAGTCCAGAGTCTCTGTGCTTCATCTGAGGATGATGTGAAAACTTCTAACATCACACAAAGTAAAGGTCTCTATCACACTGCTCATGAAATGCAGATTTGTCCATCTTCTATTTTGGGCGTATAGTGGAGGTCTGAAGATTTCCCTCTGAGGAAGCTGCTGGTGAAGATCGCGAGTTCTGCTTGATCCCTGCGGTGACCTTCAGTTCCTGATGTTTCTGAAATGACACATCAGGAGTCTTCCTCCGTGGGTCAACAGAAGCTGTGATAAATGAAAGGGAGGACATTTCTCAAACCTCTGGACCCAGGAAACCCAGCTTGGTAATATGGTCAACACCTTGGAGACGCTTACAGCTGCTGTGAAGGCTCAAAACAACACCATTGAGCGTATGAGGGGAAACATCAGAGAAAGGCCTGCTCAAAATGACACCCTTGAGCGACAGTTGGAAAACATCGCGGAACGGATCACTGCAGTTGTGAGGTCTCAGAATCAAAAGACTGACAACACCATGGAACAGAAGTTTGATACCATCATGGGGAGGCTCGCGGCTCTCCAACGGGAGATCGAGGGACCAGTGTCGGAGGGCTAAATTCGAGCTGCTCACAAAGGAGAAATCAACAATATTCAACATTTGGACACCACGGCGCCAGCTGCTAGGCCCAAGGCTGGAGCCCACCAAAACAACTCCCTGATAACGACTGTGTGATGACTATTCTTCCCGTCCCATGAAGGCCACCTGGGTTGGCTGGCAGACTGTTTACTTAGCCTGATAGAGCGAAGGACACTGTCTCCGCTGAACTCTGGACACACACACACATACACTTACACTGATAGGCACTCACTCATCCCCCCTCCCTCTCCAACGCCTTCGATGCTTGTTTCCGGCGAGGGAACACGGCGGGTCTGTGTGCCGCGCTGGAATGATAGCGCTGTGCAGGGTGGCTGCTGTGTTTCTTCGGATTACTCCTCACCCCCCACCCACCCCTGTGGCTTGTCATGTCCTCACAATGTTGTGCTGTGGACATTTATGTGCTTTTTTGTGCAAAGGAGTTTTTTTGTTTCCTGTTCTCATGCTGTCCTACCATGGAAGCACAGCATGAGTAGGGGTCTCTTTTTTCCTCTCGTACTTTCCCCACTGTAGTGTACATTTCAATGTTTTTCTCTGATTCTACCAATCTCCGACCTGTATCCCCATGTAATGTTTGTGCTATATGTGTAAGGTCGGGGGGGGGGTCCCATTTCACTGCAGGGCAACCTGCATGTGACGAATAAAGCTTTGATTGATTGATTTGATTGATTGGTCCTCATGGTCACCTTCACTTGTTGTTCCCCAGGGTGAATATAGCTGTTGATAATAATGTGGACTTTGGACCCTGTTATTAAATGAAAAGAACAAACTACACTTCTTTCAAACCTTTTGTCAGTGTGCTTTATTTCATTTAAACTTTCCATGTTAGCGGGCTGTAGAGCGCTCTGTGTGAACTGAAACTAAAACTGTTTAAATCCATATAATTCAGATACTAACAGTAACTCTGGGTCTCTGTGGAGTCTGCTGCTGATGTCATCTCTGTCTAAAATAGGATAAGAAAAAATGAGACCTGTGGAATCATTGAAGCATAAAGACTACGGGAGTAACAGGTGTGCAGCATCGCTAACTAGCAACAACCCTCTAATACAGTGTGGCTAATCTAGCTAATGATCGCTTACAGTTAGAATGACAGAGATGACATTTTGTATAAAAACTGGTAAAACTGTTTCACGGGTTGTTGATCCTGTCGTGTTCTTTGTGCGTTTGGCAGCCATCATGAAGCTGTACGTGTCCATCACTGCTGTCAGTGTGAGACCAGGACTTCTGTGTATTCTGGCTATCAAACAGCTCTACAGAGCACACTGTTTGTTCTTTAAAACATTTATTTAATCACAGCTCAGTGGCCGTGATATCACCACTGTTCTCTGTAGTTCCACTTTTACATCACAGTATTTTACCTTGGATGTCAGGTTGTGTTTTTGTGCCAGCAAACATTTAAAACTGTTCTGACTTCAGTTCTTCTCAGACTGAACCATCAGGAGGATTCATACCTGCAACACCTGGAACCAGTCAGCTGGAGGCAGCAGCAGTTTGTCTCAGAACAACTTTATGAACAAAAAAAAGTAATCTCAGAGAGATAGATACCAACCTCTGAACATGGATTCAAACCAATAACCTTCATCTGATCGACCTGTCAGGCTACACCTGTTATTTGTAGCTGTCCACTGTAACACAGCAGGCTGAAACTGACTCTGATCCACAAAGCAGGACCTCTGCTAACTGGAATGCAGCCGTCATTATCACACCTGTATTTTTCCTCCTGTGAACTAAAGACATCAGCTGTGGAAGAGGTCTGTCTGTGTCCCACATGTCTGTCTGTGACTCTCAGGTGCATCACTGTTTACAGGATCACAAGGATCCACCTGACAGCAAGAACACAGGAGATGGAGGCGAATCCATCAGCAAACCATCTAAAAGTCCTTTTACAGTAATCTGCTTAAATGATCTTAATATATGCTGCTCAACAAATAAAGGGAACCCTTCAACAACACAGTGTAACTCCAAGTGTTCCCTTTATGTTTTTGAGCAGTATATAACTTTGAATGTAATTTAGGAAAGCTTGAGCAGCATTGTCACAGCCACACTGTGCTACTAACTTTAAATGACTGTCAGGTGATTTGTGACAGAAGGACAGCAGCAGAGTGAAAGGAAGGTTTACAGGATGTTGGTGAGAGCTGTTGTGATGTCTGGTTTGGATCCTGTGGCTCTGACAAAAAGACAGGAGGCCGAACTGAAGATGTTCAGACTTTCACTGGACAAGATTAGAAATGAGTTCACGAGAGACAAAGTCAGAGAGGCTGACATCCTAATCTTTCCTGGGAATAACACTCCAGGAAATATAAATCTAATAAACTAATAGTTCATAAAGGACACAGACTCATTACTGTAAGATTATTTTTAATAGTTTAATTGATAAATTTAAAAAATGCTGGAGCTGCAACATGTTAACATGTGGTTAACAGATTAAAATTGAGGCTCTCATATTAACAGCTAACTTTCTATGCTGTGCTGATTTATTTGTCACAGTCTTGGTCATTTATTTTGAACTTTTTTGTGGAGGTTAAACTTTCTGTTATAAATTTACCTGTATGTGTATTTTAAATATGATCTGTTTCATTAAATGCAACAGTTTCAAATCCACCTTGAAGGCTGAGTTCTTGTTCTGAAAGATGAGGATGTGTAACTGTGACACTAGAAGAGGTGTGGATCTAATTCTCTGAACTTTCTCTAAACTTATATTTTATGTGACACTAACTTTGTATTTTCTGTTAACAACACCAGGGCCCACTGGGATGATGTCCATTAGCTTGGATATTCTCTTCTGCCAAGACTTCTGCTGCCTTCCTTCGTCCATACCTGATAAAGACGACTGACTGTTGTGTTCTTTTCACATCAAGTGTCCACATTATTCAGCTCATCAACACAGAGATTTTTAAGGAGAACATCTCACAGATGACCCAAAGGTTATGTTCCCACATGCTGGGATTGTTGTGTGTGACCCTGGTTGGACATCCACAGAGAAAGGTGAGTGTTATTATCTTTATTATCATATCACCACCAACATCTGATTTTTGTGATCATTAAAATCTTTTACATACAAAACATTTTTACGGAGCAGGTCGCTATGATCAGCCAGCAAGACGCTAAGCTGACCGTGGAGACAAAGGCTGTGGTGAGGTGACCAAGGATCCATCCCAGAGCTGATTGGCCGCCCCACACTTTCCACAGAGGTGGAGGCTAACCCAACCTAATATCCAGAGCTGTGAATGCCCTAACAACCTCAAAAAGTATGAGCTGGTTTAGGTAGCAGCCTGCGGAGTAGAGGATGGACTCAGCCTCAAAGTCCTCCTGATAGCTGTCCTCCAGTAGCCCCTGGCTGGCGAGAGAGGGAGCTGGCTACACAGTGTATTGAGGACACTCTGCCATTGCCTGTGAGGCATCCACCTTCCCTACATTAGCCTTAGGCATGTCGGGAAGTGGTTGGCTGGTGCGCTTAGAGTAAAAAAAGCGAGCACGAGCCTCTCTGGTATGTGCTGGCAATATGAAACAGTCTATGCAGGACTGTGGAGCTTCCCTGGTCTGCATGGCATGTTCCCAGCAGCGAGCATGGAGAGGGCACCGAGCACGAACTCGTGAGACTGTGAGAACAGCTCCATGTCCACCAGAGAACTCCCACACACTGGGCAGGTGATCCACAGCGGATCCACTGGATACGTGAACACACAGTAATTCAATTCAATTTAATTTTATTCATATAGTGCCAAATCACAACAAAAGTTGCCTCAAGGCGCTTTATAGATAATGTAAAAAGTGGAGATCCAACGATCACCAGTTTCACATCTGCACAGCTGATTATAGTTAAGCTGGTCTGTAGAGTTCACATGGAGCCGGTGTGGGTGAGGGGACTCGCCCAGCTCTAATGACCACAGTCCAGGTGTTGTCCCTCTGTCCACTGACAAGAAACAAAGAGCTGAGTAGCCTTGCAGGTCAAATCCTACCAGTCCCCTCAGTATGACAGCTCCCCCCTAGATCGTGGAACTTGTTAGTAACAGGGTTGATGTCAGAGGCCTGAACAGTCAGTCCCAAGGGAGAGTTATATTTAAAGGCCCGGAGTAACCTCTAAGAACTGTTTACAATAAAATGATTAATATTCTTATATTTACCTTTACTGTTTCACAAAGGTTTAAAAAGGGTATGTCCACAATTTAGACTGTAATTACAGGATATTTTACTTTATTTGGCAGGAGTGAAGCAGAGGCAGAATTAAATGATAATAACAGTCACAGAATAATAAGAAAATCACATCAATCATAATTATCTCATGAACCTACTCTGAGCTAATGCTGATTTTAAAGGATGAGAGAGGTTGGAGGAGAGAATGAGCAGATCTTGTGCTGAATTTTGTTTCATCTCAGTGTTTTGTGCTAATGGAAACAATCCAACAGGAAAGCAGGAATCCTTGAATATTCAATACTTCAGGAAAACAGCGAGACCCCAGATCTTCTCAGTGTTGGGAGAAGCTGCAATCCACCAGGAAAATGATGGGAGTCCAAACCTTTAGAATTATAATCCAACACAGCAAAGATGATGATGATGATGATGATGATGATGAGCAGAGATGGAGCCAAATCCATGTTAAATTTGTAAGTCCACTGTTTGGGCAGCTGGTTGATGTCTCTGGTGGCTCTGCTAGAATTTCCAAAGGTGCATTTCTGGCATCCAATCATCTGAACTGCTCACAGGACTGCTGGAAACAGAACCTGAACATCTCTGAGGCTCCAATTTATGCTCTGACAAGTGTTCACTCACCCCACCTCTCCTCCCTCTGGTAGGTCGTCACCAATCACTGTGTTTCTGGATGTTAAATCCTTTTACCCCCTCAAAGATGTGATGACAGGGGAAAGTGAAGGAGACATCAGCCTCTCTGTCACACTTTTCTTCCATCAGAAACTTTTTGTTTTTTATTGAGCTGAGATCAGATTTGTGATGGTCACTCTGATAACTTGATGTTGTTTCCCTTAAACCATTTTGCCAAAGTTTCTGTACAACTGTGTGTTTATAACCTCAAGTTCAGCTCTTGAAGGTCTTCAGCTGCTCATGTTGCAGATCCACTGTGAGCTGAAATTCCAATGAAGCTGTTAGAAAAATCAAAGTGATTTTTTAGATTAGTCAATGAGCTCATTAGTTAATAACTGTGTAAGATGCTGTTATGGTCCCCTGATCCTCTGCTGCCTACCCACCATCGATCTTTCCTTTCTTGTCATTGTGGTGCTGCATGGCCCACTTTCTCCTGAGATTCAGTTCACAGACAGATGTTCTGATAGTTTTCTTTACAATTTGCTGCTAGAATTCAAAGTTGATTGTGTGATTAATGATGGTGAGCCAGATGGGCCAAACCATGATACTATCAGCAGCATGTTTCATTGTAGTGGTGCATCATTGATGGGATAAATGGACTGGTGCTTATATAGTGATTTTCTATTTTCATGTGGACTAAAGTAGTGGACTGACCAACAGACTGACATTAAGATCAGAGCCGTGCTGCTAGTGTGGCTAAAAGAAAAGAGAAGAAGAGACAGTCATGTTGATATGAACATTAGAGAAACACATCATGGAGCTGAAATATGATCCTGCTTCCTCATTTGGACTCATTCACCTCAGCTGACACGTTCAACAGCAGACAGGTTTTTGTATTACTCTTTCTCACTGTGGGAGACTACTACATCTTTGGCTCTGGAACTAAACTGTCTGTAACAGGTAAGAACAAACATTTATTTTCCTTCAGTTGTTTTATTGTAGAAGCTGAAAATGTGTTTAAAGTCAGTTTCTGCTGCTTCAGGCTTTACATGTTAGTTTTTCATCATTAGTAGAGAATTCATCTGCAGCCATTGTTACATAAGAAAAGCTCAATAATCTCTGAAAACATGTTGAAATCTCACTGAACAACTAAAGTTATTCTTTATTTCTGCAAATATTAGTGATGTTACAAATATTTAGGATTTGATCCTCTCAGTGATTCTGCTGGTTTTCAACACAAGATCATATTTGATGATAAAAATAATACAGTAGTACATTTGTAAATATAAATGAAAATGTAAACATGTTTTTAATATTCAAAGAGATTCTATTTGTGATTTTTTTTTAAAAAATATATTAATATATAAATTGACATGGATACTGATTAGGGACACAAAAAGTGTTTAAACAGTGAAGAAAAAATATAAATAATAAATAATATAGATCAAACAACAAAATATGAAATTGTTAAAGTCATGTTTGTGTTTCTTGCTTGTTTGATTTGTCAGTCTAAATTAGAAATGTAGAAAAAATTCCACAATGATCATATTTCAGTAAATATTACTTCAGAAAAATAATTTTCATGATGTTTCAGATTCTTTAGATTTTATATTATAAATAATGATGAATTAATTTATACTGTTGAAAAAAGGTTTTTAATTCTCATTCAAATTGCAGCTTAATTACATTTAATTTGTGCATTAATTCAAACATACACCGTATATAATCAAAACAAAAAAAAAACAATAATCAAACTAAATAATAGATGTAGTGCCCTTCAAGTTATTCCAATAACATTTTTAAGGATTGTGAAGTCTGTGAAAGACGTATAGTATTGATTAAAACATGAATAAAACAGCTGTTTAAAAACTGATACAAAAGTGTAAATTTCATTGCTGGAATTAAATCATGTTGAATTATTAATATCTCTGGTAAAACTTGTGTTTAAGATGGAAAATATAATTTAAATAGTTTGAAGACAAATCTATATATGCGTACATTTGTGATAAATAATATATTAAAATATCAGCAAACAAATATTTAATTTAATGATGTAAAATCACGCTGAGTGTTCCTCATGTGAGCCATGATGACATGAGGTGATGACTGTGTTTGATATGAAGCTGAATCCAGTGTATGTAGTGAACTTTGTGCTGTATTGATGAGTAGTTTAGTGATCAGAGTCCATGTAGTTTCCAGGATCAGACTGAATGCAGTGCAGTGCTGGAAGCTGCTGCTGACTGTGTGAATGTGTGTCTGTGCTGCTTGTTGCTGCTGTCAAACTTCAGATGAGCAGGTAGTGAAGCCCGTGGTGAGCGTGTACCCAGCAGCATCCAGAGCCCACCTGGAGGGGAACAGCTCCCTGCTGTGTGTGGCCTCAGCCATGTTTCCTCCTCTGGTCCAGTTCTCCTGGAAAAGACAGAAGAAGAACGGCGGAGAAGCGGAGGAGCTGCCCCCTGCTGAGGGAGAGCAGCTGGAGCTCAGAGAGGCGGGACGCACCATTGCCATCAGGATGGTTGATGGGAGCCATTCTGACACATATAAATACAGCTGCTGGGTGAAGCACGAGGGGGGCACAGTGGAGGCCCAAACACAACAAGGTAATGAAGGCTTGGTGACTGTGTTCAGCAGTGATTCAGCTTCATGTGGAGATGCTGTCAAAGAGAGCAGAGCAGCAGAGGACTGACATTTCTCACTGCAGCTCCAAACATTTGACTCCTTTTCTGTTTCAGAGCTTCCAGCTCCAGCAGCCTCCTGTCCTCCAGAGAGAGAGCCAGCAGACCTGCCAGCTCTGCAGCCAGCTGACTGTAAGATCACCTGCTGCCTCTCTGCATGGACAGCTCCAATGTCCAATGAGGGAGCTGGAACAAGTTTAGGCTCTTAAAGTTGCACTAATTGATCAAATCTTCATCCAACAAGCTCTGATAAAGCCACTGTACACTAGCTGCTCAGCACCAAACAGCAGACAGACCATAATATGTCAGAGATCAGTTTGTTAGCTGCTTGTGGAGTTCTTCTGCCCCCAAGTGGACACAAACACTACATCAATTCATCCACTTGAAGAAGAAGCTGTGACTGTTTCTATTTGGACTTTTTCTCCTTGATCTGAGAGGAATAACCCGACTGTCTGTCTGTCTCTTTGTGTCTGTCTGTCCTTCAGTGTCCTTCCAGTCTCAGTGCAGGGTGAAGCTGCTCTGCCTGCTGTACACAGTGCTGATAGTGAAGAGTCTGGTGTACTGCTGTGGACTCTCTCTGCTGATGATGCTCACAAACAAGGGAGCGTCCACCAACTGCACACATGCTGACTGACTGTTTCCTGCTCGCCTTTTCTCACCATCACATCTCATCAATTCATCTCATTCATCACTTTGATCACAAATGTTAGTTATGATGTGTTGTGCTTATTTTGCCTTTTTCTTCAACAGTTAGAAGATCATCTGAAATAAATACATCTTTACATGTATTGTTGCTCTGAGTTAGAATTCTTTTTGTACTTATTGTGACTTTTATTGTAGTAAGAAAAACCATCAGGAATATTTTTATCACAAGTTTTTGTTTGATTTTCAAATGTCAAACAGTGTAGTTGTGTTTGTGTGAATAATAAAGATTTGAAGATGAAGAGTTTGATTCTACTTTCATTGTGTGATCAACAACAACCCGTGTGAGTGAAGCACAAACTGACTGTATCCAAACTTGCTCTCCTGCAGCAGACGGGCTGTGTGGGTTTCTGCTCTGCAGCCTCCACACCGTTAGCTGTGGCTTTTCACTTTAATAACACAATGACAGTTACAAGCATGAACTCTGCTTCAAGAATGATTCCAGGAAGGATCTGTGTTCTTCACCTGTGAGAGAAACAGCTCAAATCCTCAACTCACAGCTGACAAATGAACTTTAATGGAATCAAAGGAGAGACCATGAAGCCCCTGCAGTCTGCTCAGCTCCCATTTTATTACCTGAGCTGAGTTTTTCATTCTGGATATCACACACGTAAGAACAGATCAAGTCTGAACAGCAAATGTTGGAGAATCATTTTGAAGTCTTGCTAAATGTCGTTATTATTAAAAAACTACTGAATGATTCAGAAAATCCTTTCCAACAAGCAGAAATATGCAAACAAAGTAGAAACAAGGCAACATGAGTCATTCAGATGCAGATAACATATTCTCCTTATTTTGAAGAACACAGTCATGAAATCTTTCTGTGTGTCATTCATTGAGTTGAAGTGCCTAATAGAAGAGGAAAAGCAGCAATAATCAATGATAGCTGAGACATTGAGAACATGGCTGTATGCCTGCTATCATAACAGCAAACAAAGCACACAAACAGCAAACAGACAATAATGTGCTCGCAGCTTGTTGTGTGTTGTGTCATTTTTGACATTTCATGAAGTCACAAAAATGTGTGCGACTCATTAAAGGAGTCTGTACGTGTCAGTCAGTGCTCTGTATTCATGTGTTCACCTCATTAAAGTCACTCAGACACTTTTCTCCTCCAAACTTACAGCACAGCTTCATATTTCACTGACTGATTCTTTCATTACATCCATTAAGGGTCACACAGTGAAATTAGTGCAAACTTACAAATGTGTTGCAACAATTTTGGCCTCCAAACTGAACTTTGAGACAAACAGTGAAGCTGTGAGCAAAAAGAGGCTCCAGTGTGTGTCATGGTGGAGGAAACTGTTGTATTCCCACATTAAAAACATGCTGATCTTATTGGATTTTTCCCTCAAAGTCTTTTTCCTCCTTTTTCTCTTCATCCAAATGTTCTAGCAGGCTGACTGTGAGTCCCTGTTGAACCTGTACAGCAGAAAGTAACAGCAGTCAGCGGCCTCCACTTGACTTCATGACTTCAACCCCTCGCACAGTCACTTTCACTTTCTTCCTTCTGTCTTTTAGTCCTAAAATGTAGAACAACACCAGATCCAAATATTTGTGTCCTTCACTCACATCTTCAAATGATCCCTTCCATATCAGAGATGATACAAAGGCAACATTTGTCTTATTTCTCTTTCATGAATCAAAAAGTACTTTTGTACTGTTGTGTAAATGTGTGTGTAAAGGTGGATGACTGCCTGCTGCAAATGAAATCTAACCATGGCTACAAATAAATGAAGCTGAAGCTGACGTGAAACACAGCCCTGTTTTTATTACTGTTTATAGATATTAGAATTGATGATCATCATTTGAATGATTCTTAAAAAGCCTTTAATGAATCCTTCAGTCTGAAACCAACTTGGAACAAAACACATTAGAAGATGTGGGAAAGAACCACAGTGTGCACATATTTAAACACACAACACAACCACATGTGTTTGTTTCAAATAAGATTTTTACTCTAAATGTTGTTAAATATGATTTTGTTTTTTTTAACTACTTTGTGTGCAATTTATGAACTTTTAAAATATTTAACCATATTATTTATTTTTAGATTTTTCTATTTATTTATAGTTTCATTATATTTAGTTTGTATATTTAGTGTTTTCATCACAGCTGTTCAACAACAGATAACAGTGTGTGTTAGTAAATTCACAGCAACATGAATGTTTCTGAGTGTTTGTGCATCATGTGACCCAGATTCTTGGATCTGCTGTCAGATTGAAATGAAGACGATGAAACCACAGCAGCTTCAGCTGAGCTGTCAATCAGCAGCAGCAGTCTTATCTGTGGGCCGCAGGGGCTGATGGGAGCTTTGAGGACCTGTTAGAAACCACGTGGCCCTCGTCTGATCTCACAGCTCGTCCTTGTTTGGCCTCAGCTGCATCAGAGCGCCACTTCTCCCCAGGTTCACCAGAGGAAACACCACTGCACAAAATGCTTTTCCTCCCAGCTGCTGCTCTGTGCTGTCTGTGTTCAGGTGAGTGTTTCCAGCCAATCAGGAGCCAACAAAGTCAACCTGTAACAAACACTGTCACACTAACCTTCATCTATCTGTCTGTGTCTCTACAGCACTGGTTACCATGTCAGCAGAACAGCTGATTCAGGACGATTTAACATTGACCAGGAAAGTTGGAGAAAGTGTCTCCTTCAGCTGTGGAGGGACTGAACAGTGTTATTTCAATCCACGTGAGGTATTCTGGTATCAGAAAAAAGAAAGAGAAACATTCAGAGTGATTGGGTATACAGTTAAGCGTAGTGGTAGCTGCACGCTTAACAAAGGATACGGTCATCCTCAGGAAGATGACTTCATATCTGTCGATAAACAGGACAGCTGTGAGTTGAGCATAGGAAAAGTTAAACCTGATTATTCAGCCACCTACTACTGTAACTGTTGGAAGGAGGATCCCCACAGTGAGAAATGATCCCTGCAGCCTGAACAAAAACCAACAGATGAACAGATGTCAAACAGTGTCTGTGACAGGAAGAGAGCAGTAAACCACAGCCCAGCTTCACATGTTTCACCTCCATCTCAGAGTCACAAACATACTGAGCTCAGGGACGATTTTTATTTACTGCTGTCAGAAATTCAATTCTATTTATTTCTGTTTAAAACAGATTTTTCATCCTGTTTTAAGACAGAAACAAGAGGAACAGATGACATCAAACTTCCAAATGTAAACAAATGTATCCTCAGTCCCACAAAAACATTTATTCAAAGTGAAAGAAAAACAGATTGTGTCAAACTGAATCAAAGTCCATCCCTCATTCACAGTGTTAATGTTCTCTTCATGAAAACTCTTCCAGCAGCACTTGTTGTTTAACACCTTTCAGTACATTTAACCAGACACTTGGACTGATGTCAGGTCAGGATTTTGTCCTTCTAGCAGCGGCTCATTAGGACGCTGATGTTGTTGGACACATTTCCATCTAGTTGGTTCTGAAATTGTCCAAACCCAGCAGGTCATGGCCGCCCTGACCTGGTAGTGTCAGAGGTTTGTTCCCTGAAAAACAGAGCTGCTCCTTCCCACTTTCTGCAAGTCCTGCTAGTAAGGAAATGTTGTACATTTAGTGTTTCTGTTCATGATGTTGAAAGGTTTTAATTCCATCTTTGGTTTTAAGTCCTGTTAGTCGTGCTTTATCCTCACATCCTCGGAAGAGGCGGACGCACTTTTCCTCCTCTCCCTTATCTTCCCTACTTATGTCCTTGTCTAGTCTCGTGTTTTTTTTGTATTTTCCCTGAACACTCTCTCACAGTCTGTTCTCTAAAACCTAAAAGAGGAAGTATGGATTGGATCAACTGGTCCCTAAATGCAATTGACACCCCTTCTCAACGAGAAGTCTGGGCTTGGGTGAGCCTGAGTGCTGAAGATATCTACCTATTTCGAACCATGGTCACAGGGTTCTGGCTGATCGGAGCTGGCTTGGCCCTGACTTATCGAAGAATTAAGGAAGCGGAACCGGCTGTTCAAACCTCCACAAGGCTGCCCGCTGGGATTGGAACGATGGGAGAGGCGTGAGTTTCTCAAAATTGGCCCATTGAGTGCAGCACGGATAAGATCTTGGAGAGGCTACGGCTGCTGTGAATACTCAGAATAAGATCTCTGACTGCAGACTGGATGCATCTCGGAAGGGCTCGCTCGGAATAACATCTCTGGGCGCAAAATTGGATGACATCTCGGGGAGGCACACTGCTGCTGTGAGTTCTCAGAAATTGGCTCCTTGAGCACAAGAAATGACAACATCACAGAACGCAAGTATGGCGAAGCTCGCGGCTCTCCAACGGGAGATTGAGAGACCAGTGTTGGACTGTAGAGCTGCTTTGAAATTCATATGAGCTGTTCGCACTAAAGTAAAAAATAACATCACTTATGCGGATACCCCTTCGGCGCCAGCTGCAAGGCTGGAGCTGAACAAAACACCCTGATAACGACTGTGTTTTGTCTGTTCCTTCCAATTCCCTACAAGGCCACCTGGGTTGGCTGGAAGACTGTTTACTTAGCCTGATAGGGCGGAGGACACTGTCTCAGCTGAACTATGGACACGCACACACATATACTTCACACTGATGTATATATCAGTATACATATACATATACTGATACTGATAAGCACTCACCGACGCATCACCCTCCCTACCCCGGATCCAACGCCACCTCCAACGCTTACCTCTGATGTGGACATCGGGTCAGTTGGAGGTGCAGTCGAAAGATTGCAGCGGTCCCAGATCAGATGTACACACTGGGACTCTTTCCCATGTTGCTGTCTGTGTTTATTGTGCTATGGTGTGTTGATATCTGTGCATTCCTGTATTATCCTTCTGTGTTACACATTTCGATGTTATTTTTCCTCGCTACCTAGCCTGACCTGTCTCCCCAATGTGATGTTTGTGTATTGTATGTACGGTCGGCAAGGTCTGTCATCTCGGTTGTGGGCAAAAGACCTGCAACTGACAAATAAAGGCCATCTCATCTATCTCATCATCATCACATAGAGAATTTAGGAAACATGTCGTCCTGAACAAGCAGCTTGTATTAAGATATGTGGTCTGAGCCTCCTTCAGCTTTCAGAATAAACATGAGTTTTACATGATTTAGTCTCTGATTGAAAGTAAACAGGAAGGAGATGAAAAGCCAACAGAAGTGTCCTGAAAGACCACCTGAGCAAACTGGTGGTTTTCCTGCAGACTAAGGAAAACTGCAGAGTCAGACCTGCTGCTTCCACCTACAGAGCCTCTGTCAGTGCCCCAGGTCAGCTGTGGTACAATGTAGCTGCTATCAGCAGTGAGTGAATGTGTGAATGACTGAATGTAGTGTAAAACGCTTTGGGGTCCACGGGACTAAGTAAAGCCCTACACAAATACAGGCCATTTACCATTTAAGTTGTACTTGTTGTCCTCGTCCTGGCTGATGTCCTGGGATTTTCTGCACTACAACCACATTAGTGTTCTTCTTCATGCCACCTTGTGAAGTATACCTCAGCCTCATGTAGCAAAACACCACCACAGCATGATGCTGCTGGCAAAGTGTCATGTGACCTGGGGGTAGAAAGAGATTTATATCCCAGAATTCATAGCGCGGCCCAGCCAAACTCCAGTTTCCAACAATGGCGGCCGCTACTAAGTTTTAAAATTACTCATACTAATCTTTCTGAGTCACAAAATAAACTTTTAACATATTTTCAGGCAAGAAAGTAGTTGTGTAAACAAATGTCTGCTCGGTTTATCAAGATATCGCATATTTGCAAAAGTGCTTCGACGTTTTCGGAGACGTCTGCTACCCACCAGCTCGATAGCGAGCCGGGAGCTCGAGGGTTACTGATGCGGCTGAGAACGGCACAACTCCCGGCACATCATTATCAGATCACCGCGGACTTTCGCTGCTTGGGTTAAACGTAATATATAAGTCACTTAGACAACCTACAAATGTTATTGTTGGGCTTTTTTCAGTGTTTTGTTTGTTCGTGAGTAAATCGTTTTGGCTGAGATTAAAGTTATTAGATTAGATTAGATAAAATAAAACTTTATTAATCCCCCGGGTGGGTTCCTCCTTGGTTTTTACACAGCTGACTAAACGTCAAACAGAAAACTGATTAAACAGAAGTATGAGACAGTCGAGAATTTACGCCAGTGTCCTGTTATATTTTAGATAGCAAGGAGCAGACGGCCGAGTTTATTAAACTCCACCGAGACAGCGGTGACGCTAATCTGAAGGCTAGACCGTCCAATTTCACGGCCGTTTACATCCGGCCTACCTGACCTTCTGAGGACCCGGCCCACGTAGACTGCGAAGGCCGGGTCCTCAGGAGGATGCAGCCCATGAATTTGGACACGACCGTGGACTGCAAACTGCTCTTCCTGGGATCTTCCTTTCCAACGTACGCTCACTCAGGAATAAGATGGACGAGCTGGCCCTGATGAGAAGCATGAACAGAGACGTTGCCTCCTCCTGTGTCTTATGTTTTACGGAGTCGTGGCTCTGTGAGGACATCCCGGACAGCGCGCTCAAGCTGGAGGGCTTTCATCTGCTGCGCGCGGACCGGCAGGCCTCTCTCTCTGGTAAGACCAAAGGTGGAGGTGTCTGCTTCTACATTAATAGTGGCTGGTGCACAGATGTGACAGTGATTGCTCAGCACTGCTCTTCCTCTCTGGAATACCTTTTTATTCACTGCAAACCGTTTTATTCTCCGCGGGAGTTTGCTTCATTCATCCTGGCCGCTGTTTACATCCCGCCAGATGCGGATGCGCAAGCAGCTCAGTGCGCACTGAGCAGATACTGCACATGGAGCGGACATTCCCGGACTCTCTCATCATTGCTCTTGGGGACTTTAACAAAGCCAATCTGAGCCATGAGCTTCCCAAATACAAGCAGTATATTAAATGCCCGACCAGAGAGGAGAGGACATTAGACCGCTGTTACAGCACGATCAGCGGGGCCTATCGCGCGGTGCCCCGCGCTTCACTCGGACTTTCTGACCACGTCATGATCCACCTGATCCCCGCGTACAGACAGAGGCTGAAGCTCTCCAAACCTGTCGTGAGGACCAAAAAACTGTGGAGCAACGAGGCTGTGGAGGAGCTTCGCACGTGTTTGGAGTCTACAGACTGGGACACAATGAAGGCTGCTTCTAACAGCTTGGACGAGTTTACGGACACTGTCACCTCCTATATCCACTTCTGTGAGGACAGCATTGTGCCATCACGCACCAGGGTGAGTTATAACAATGACAAACCCTGGTTTACTCCTAAACTCAAAAAGCTGTGGCTGGAAAAGAGAAAGGCGTTCAGAAGCGGAGACAGGGACTGCTACAGAGAGGCCAAGTACAGGTTCACTAAAGAAGTGGACGTTGCTAAACATCAGCACTCTGAGAAGATGCAGCAGCAGATCTCAGAGAATGACTCGGCCTCTGTGTGGAAAGGTTTTGGGAATATCACCAACTACAAGCCTAAAACCCCCCACTCCACTGATGACTTGCTCTTGGCCAACACCCTCAACGACTTTTACTGCCGTTTTGACGAGCCATCAGGCAGCCTTCACACCTCCAACGGCCCCAACAATAGAGGCACTTTAGACACTAATTCCCCCACCTCTCCCCCCTCCATAGAGCCATCACCACCTTCAAACACTTCACCTACAACACCCCCCTCCTCACCCCACACAAAGGAGGATTTCACACCACCTCCTCCCACCACAACTCTTCATATTCATGAAGCAGGTGTGAGGAAGCAGTTTAAGAGTCTGAATGCTCGAAAAGCTCCCGGCCCAGACGGTGTGTTTCTTGCCACCCTCACACTGTGCAAACGAGCTGGCCCCAGTGTTTTCTGGCATTTTCAACTCCTCACTGCAGGCATGTCATGTGCCTGCCTGCTTCAAGTCCTCTACCATAATCCCTGTCCCCAAGAAACCTAGGATCACTGGACTAAATGACTACAGACCCGTGGCTCTGACATCTATGGTCATGAAGTCATTTGAGCTCCTGGTTCTCTCCTACCTCAAGACCCTCACGGCCCCCCTCCTGGACCCCCTTCAGTTTGCATACAGAGCCAACAAGTCTGTAGATGACGCCATCAACATGGCTCTACACTTCATCCTGCAGCATCTGGACTCCCCAGGAACCTACGCCAGGATCCTGTTTGTGGACTTCAGCTCTGCCTTCAACACCATCCTTCCAGACCATCTCCGAGGCAAGCTTTCCCAGATGAATGTGCCTGATCCCATCTGCCGGTGGATCACTGACTTCCTGACGGACAGGAAGCAGCATGTGAGGCTGGGAAAGAATGTCTCGGACTCCCGGACCATCAGCACCGGCTCCCCTCAGGGCTGTGTTGTTTCTCCTCTGCTCTTCTCCCTGTACACCAACTGCCTCACCTCCACACTGCTCCCACTGGCTAGGCCACTCCAGGACTTTCAAATGCTTCTTACGGAGCCACTCCTTTGTTGCCCGGGCGGTGTGCTTTGGATCATTGTCATGTTGGAAGACCCAGCCTCGTTTCATCTTCAAAGTTCTCACTGATGGAAGGAGGTTTTGGCTCAAAATCTCACGATACATGGCCCCATTCATTCTGTCCTTAACACGGATCAGTCGTCCTGTCCCCTTGGCAGAAAAACAGCCCCATAGCATGATGTTTCCACCCCCATGCTTCACAGTAGGTATGGTGTTCTTGGGATGCAACTCAGTATTCTTCTTCCTCCAAACACAACGAGTTGAGTTTATACCAAAAAGTTCTACTTTGGTTTCATCTGACCACATGACATTCTCCCAATCCTCTGCTGTATCATCCATGTGCTCTCTGGCAAACTTCAGACGGGCCTGGACATGCACTGGCTTCAGCAGCGGAACACGTCTGGCACTGCGGGATTTGATTCCCTGCCGTTGTAGTGTGTTACTGATGGCGACCTTTGTTACTTTGGTCCCAGCTCTCTGCAGGTCATTCACCAGGTCCCCCCGTGTGGTTCTGGGATCTTTGCTCACCGTTCTCATGATCATTTTGACCCCACGGGATGAGATCTTGCGTGGAGCCCCAGATCGAGGGAGATTATCAGTGGTCTTGTATGTCTTCCATTTTCTGATGATTGCTCCCACAGTTGATTTTTTCACACCAAGCTGCTTGCCTATTGTAGATTCACTCTTCCCAGTCTGGTGCAGGTCTAAAATACTTTTCCTGGTGTCCTTCAAAAGCTCTTTGGTCTTGGCCATGGCGGAGTTTGGAGTCTGACTGTTTGAGGCTGTGGACAGGTGTCTTTTATACAGATGATGAGTTCAAACAGGTGCCATTCATACAGGTAACGAGTGGGGGACAGAAAAGCTTCTTACAGAAGACGTTACAGGTCTGTGAGAGCCAGAGATTTTCCTTGTTTGAGGTGACCAAATACTTATTTTCCACCCTGATTTACGAATAAATTCTTTACAAATCCTACCATGTGAATTCATGGATTTTTTTTTCACATTCTGTCTCTCACAGTTGAAGTGTACCTCTGGTGCAAATTACTGACCTCTGTCATCATTTTAAGTGGGGGAACTTGCACAATCGGTGGCTGACTAAATACTTTTTTGCCCCACTGTATATACACATTACACATACATACACAAAGCTGTGTAAACCAACTATAAATAATGAATCTAAACTTATATACATAAAATACAGAAGTGAATGAGGTGGAATGAATACTACAGAATGTACATGAGGTGCAGTTGCAGTCTGGCAGTGGGAGCAGTGTGACAGGTCAACTGTTAAGAAGGGAGATGGCGGGGGGAAAGAAACTGTTCCTGTGTCAGGTGGTCCTGGTCTGCAGGCTTCTGTACCGTCTGCCAGAGGGCAGCAGATCAAAAAGTCTGTGTGCAGGGTGTGAGGGGTCTGTGATGATTTTCCCTGCCCGTTTCCTGGTTCTTGAGAGGTACAGATCCTGGATGGAGGGCAGGGGGGCGCCGATGATCCTTTCTGCTGCCCGTACAGTCCGCTGCAGTCTGCTCCTGTCCTGTTTAGTGGCTGCTCCATACCAGACTGTGATGGAGGAGCACAGGACAGACTCAATGACCGCAGTGTAGAACTGGATCAGCAGCTCCTGTGGAAGACTGTACTTCCCCAGTTGTCTCAGGAAGTACATCCTCTGCTGGGTCTTTTTGAGGAGGGAGTTGATGTTGGTCTCCCACTTCAGGTCCTGGGAGATGGTTGTACCCAGGAACTTGAAGGTCTTCACAGTTGACACAGGGCTGTCTGATATGGTGAGGGGGAGCAGAGTTGAGGGATGTCTCCTGAAGTCCACTGTCATCTCTACAGTCTTAAGAGTGTTCAGCTCCAGATTTTGCTGACTGCACCAGAGTACCAGCCGCTCAACTTCCTGCCGGTATGCAGACTCATCACCATCTTGAATGAGGCCAATGACAGTGGTGTCATCTGCAAACTTTAGGAGTTTGACAGCCGAGTTACTTACAGAAGACGTTACAGGTCTGTGAGAGCCAGAGATTTTCCTTGTTTGAGGTGACCAAATACTTATTTTCCACCCTAATTTACGAATAAATTCTTTACAAACCCTACCATGTAAATTCATGGATTTTTTTTTCACATTCTGTCTCTCACAGTTGAAGTGTACCTCTGGTGCAAATTACTGACCTCTGTCATCATTTTAAGTGGGGGAACTTGCACAATCGGTGGCTGACTAAATACTTTTTTGCCCCACTGTATGAGTACTCTGGCAGAATAACAGTTCAAATGAAAAATACACCAGAACAAACAAGCAAACAAAAAAAAGAAGTGTGGGGTACCTTTGAACCAATGAACAAAGTATAACAATTTATACTTTTTAACATAACCCGGCCACGTCAATATGTGATATGTCTCACAATACTCTAAGACACTTAAAAAAAAGCATCTGGACGTCTTTAAGTTTCTTGAAGATGTTTCACCTCTCATCTGAGAAGCTTCTTCAGTTCTAGGGTCAAATGGTGGAGAGTCCCACTCCCAACAGGGCTTAAAACTCTGGGACTCTCCACCATTTGCTCTCAGAACTGAAGAAGCTTCTCGGATGAAATGTTTTCAAAAACCACAGGGGAAGATGAGTGGAGGAAACGCAGACAATCCAACCAGGAGCAAAGGCAAACACACACAATAAATACACAGAGGGGAACGAGGGAAAAGCACAACAAGAGGGAGACACAAATGAACGTAGTCAAAGGAGCTTGCAAAGAAAAGCGTCTGGACTTCTTTAAGTTGCTTGAAGACGTTTCACCTCTCATCTGAGAAGCTTCTTCAGTTCTAAGGTCAAATGGTGGAGAGTCCAGTACCCCCTCTTTGACTCCCATCACCCTCTGGAACACAAACTTGGAGTAATTAGGACCCTACACCACCGGGCAGAACATGTTCCCTCTAAGCCTGAAGGAAAAAGAAGTAACACACATGTAAAGGAAGCTCTTAAAACATGCGGTTATCCTAAATGGGCGTTCTTAAAGTCAGCAAAGAGGGACAGAAAAGAAGATCAGACACCAGCGAGGGAGGATAAGAAGGACAGACGCAACAACATTGTCATCCCCTATGTAGCCGGTGTATCAGAAAAACTCAGGAGAGTTTTCTCCAAGCATGACATCCCGGTGCATTTCAGACCCAGCAACACACTCAGACAGAAACTGGTTCACCCGAAAGACAAAACGCCAAAACACAGACTTAACAATGTGGTGTATGCTGTACAGTGCAGCGAGGAATGCCCAGACCTCTACATTGGAGAGACCAAACAGCCACTTCACAAGCGCATGGCACAACATAGAAGAGCCACCTCCACAGGACAAGACTCAGCAGTCCATCTGCATCTAAAGGTCAAAGGTCACTCTTTCGAGGATGCCAATGTTCACATTTTGGACAGAGAGGACAGATGGTTTGAAAGAGGAGTGAAAGAAGCATCTATGTCCACTGTGAGCGACCATCTTTGAACAGAGGCGGGGTTTACGACACCAACTCTCTGCCATCTATAATCCAGTTTTGAGTTCCCTCCCCAGACGCCTTAACACCCACTCACATCCTGGGCCATCTGACCTCAGGAAATCACATGATAAGGTGGGGCTGTCAGGGTTCCTGGGTCGTTGACCCAGTGATTTCAGTTTGTTCATGTTCAGTTTAGTTCGCCACATTAATGTTCTCACTTCCTGTTTTTTTCCCCGTGTCAGCTTGTCTCCCGTGTCATTAGTCAGATTATGTTCAGCCCTGTACTCACCTGTTTCCAATCATTGTCATCGTTCAACCTGTGTATTTAAGTTCCTCGGTTTCACCAGTTCTCTGTCGTGTCATTGATGTACGTCTGATGTTAGTGTCGTCTGTATGTTCAGTTAGCCAGCCAGTCCTTTGTTCACTCACTCATTCATTCATTCATTCAGTCAGCCAGCCAGCCATTTCCTCCCTCTGTACTGTTTGCTCACTCCTTCGGCAATAAACATCCACCTTCACCTACCTGCCTGTGAGTCCAGCGATTGGGTCCTCCTTCTCTCGTCCACGACACTACTCCTGACAGGGGCCAGGTTTCACAATGAGCTCACCTGAAACTCTGGCTGATTGGGACCCACACCCAGTTTCACACCTTGGCTCAGGCGATTAGAGGATCATCAGGGGGTCCTTTTGTCCCTCTGTGGGGGGAAACTCCCACTAGGTTTAAATCTGGGACTCTCCACCATTTGACCTTAGAACTGAAGAAGCTTCTCGGATGAGAGGTGAAACGTCTTCAAGTAACTTAAAGAAGTCCAGACGCTTTTCTTTGCAAGCTCCTTTGACTACGATGACCTGGACGACTGAGAACCTTCACAGACACAAATGAACGTAATTAGACCTGACGAGACACAGGAGGAAGCAAAACAGAACACACTGGCACTGGACACAAAAGTAAAACAGGAAATACATGAAAATAGAGACAAGGATGACAAGAGGGGACACAAGGAACACAAGGGAGGCACAGTAACATCAAAACACTGGAAACCATTAACAAATAACCAGAAAATAATAAAAACGATGAATATTAATAATCATTAACAAAAACACAGAGTCAGTAGACTCCAGACCATGACAGTGACTTTCATTGGCAGCGAGCAGAACAGACAGGATTAGAAATGAGTTCATCAAAAACAAAGTCAGAGATGCTGAGATGATAACATTTCCTGGGAATAACACCCCAGGAAATATAAATCTAATAAATGAATAGTTATTAAAAGGACAAAGACTCATTGCTGTCAAATTAATGTTATTAGTTTAATTGATGAACCAAAAATAAGACTGAAGCTGCAACAGATGAAGAAAAGCTGAAAACTTGCATGGTTTGGGGTGGCTGTAGCTCAGGTAGTAGAGCAGGTCACCTACTAACCAGAAGCTTTTTGGTTTGATCCCAGTCTGCAGGCCAAATATCCTCGTGCAAAATACTAACTTCTGTTGCTCTCTGATGCATCCATCGGAGTGTGACTGTTAGATAGGAAGCAGCTTAGAAAAAGGTGAATGTAGAAGTTGTGTAAAACGCTTTGATTGTTCAGATTGAGTAGAAAAGTGCTATATAAGAACCAGTCCATTTTTAACTTTTTGTGCAGGTTAAACTTTATCTTATAAATATATCTGAATGTACATTCTAAGAAATGATCTGTGCTATTGAATGCAACTGTTTCAAACCCTCCTTGAAGGCTGATTTCTTGTTCTGAAAGATGAGGATGTGTAACTGTGACACCAGAAGAGCTGTGGATCTTATTCTCTGAACTTTCTCTAAACCTTGATCATATTTTATACGACAGTAACTTTGATTTGTATTTTCTTTTACCAACACCAGGGCCCACTGGGATGATGTCCATTAGCATGAATATTCTCTTCTGCCAAGACTTCTGCTGCCTCCTCCTGATAGCTGTCCTCCAGTCGCCCCTGCCGGGAGAGTAAGGGAAGGTCTGCCGAGAGAGGAAGCTGGCTACACATCAAATGGAGAACACTCCACCATTGCCTGTGAGGCATCCACCTTCCCTGCATTAACCTTAGGCACGTTGGGAAGTGGTTAGCGGGTACGTTTAGAGTAAAAAAAGCGAGCACGAGCCTCTCTAGTATGTGCCGGCAATATTCAGGACTGTGGAGCTTCCCTGGTCTGCATGGCATGTTCCCAGAGGGAACACAGCTTACAACAGCGAGCATGGAGAGGGCACCGAGCACAAACCTGCAAGACTGTGAGAACAGCTCGATGTCCACCAGAGAACTCCCACACACTGGGCAGGTGATCCACAGCAGGACATACTGGACACCTGCAAGGCCGCGGGCAATATTCATGCAGGCTGCAGGACCCTAGGTGTGCACCGAGTGTGCGGCCCGCGAGACATGGCGCCAGCAGCACGTCACTGCAGGACAGATTTTCCATTTTGGATCGGGGCAACAGAAACCTGGGAGGCTGCAGAGAAAGGCTCCAACCACAAAGGTAACAAACACACACCAGCCACACACGGTACCACACACAATGATATACACACTACAAAGTGGAGATCCAACGATCACCAGTTTCATGTCCACACAGCTGATTTATAGTTAAGCTGATCTTACCCAGCAGGCAATGTAGAGTTCAGAGCCGGTGTGGGTGAGGGGACTCGCCCAGACAGAGGAAAATGTGCAGGACAGAAGAAACAGCAAAGGAAATCCTGTCAGTGTTGAAAATAGAAGAGCCTGTGCAGACCAACATGTTTCTCTTCTAAAATCCACCAGGTGTGGTTTGAAGGACGCAACAAAACCACATCAGAAAGACATCAGAGACTCATCACATCACTCGCTGGATTCACTGGATTCTTTTTCTTTCACCATTATTTGGAACAAAGAAAACAAACGTGACTGGTTTGTGTCATTGTGGTGCTGCATGGCCCACTTTCTCCTGAGATTCAGTTCACAGACAGATGTTCTGATAGTTTTCTTTACAATTTGCTGCTAGAATTCAAAATTGATTGTGTGATTAATGATGGTGAGCCAGATGGGCCAAACCAAGATCCTATCAGCAGCATGTTTCATTGTAGTGGTGCATCATTGATGGGATAAATGGACTGGTGCTTATATAGTGATTTTCTATTTTCATGTGGACTAAAGTAGTGGACTGACCAACAGACTGACATTAACATCAGAGCCGTGCTGCTAGTGTGGCTAAAAGAAAAGAGAAGAAGAGACAGTCATGTTGATATGAACATTAGAGAAACACATCATGGAGCTGAAATATGATCCTGCTTCCTCATTTGGACTCATTCACCTCAGCTGACACGTTCAACAGCAGACAGGTTTTTGTAGCAGTCTGTCTCACTGTGGGAGGAACAGGATGGAGCTACATCTTTGGCTCTGGAACTAAACTGTCTGTAACAGGTAAGAACAAACATTTATTTTCCTTCAGTTGTTTTATTGTAGAAGCTGAAAATGTGTTTAAAGTCAGTTTCTGCTGCTTCAGGCTTTACATGTTAGTTTTTCATCATTAGTAGAGAATTCATCTGCAGCCATTGTTACATAAGAAAAGCTCAATAATCTCTGAAAACATGTTGAAATCTCACTGAACAACTAAAGTTATTCTTTATTTCTGCAAATATTAGTGATGTTACAAATATTTAGGATTTGATCCTCTCAGTGATTCTGCTGGTTTTTAACACAAGATCATATTTGGTGTTAAAATAATACAGTAGCAGATTTGTAAATATTAATGAAAATGTAAACATGTTTTTAATATTCAAAGATAGATTCTATTTGTGATTTTTTTTTAAAAAATATATTAATATATAAATTGACATGGATACTGATTAGGGACACAAAGTGTTTAAACAGTGAAGAAAAAATATAAATAATAAATAATATAGATCAAACAACAACATTTGAAATTGTTAAAGTCATGTTTGTGTTTCTTGCTTGTTTGATTTTTCAGTCTAAATTAGAAATGTAGAAAAAATTCCACAATGATCATATTTCAGTAAATATTTCTTCAGAAAAATAATTTTCATGATGTTTCAGATTCTTTAGATTTTATATTATAAATAATGATGAATTAATTTATACTGTTGAAAAAAGATATTTAATTCTCATTCAAATTGCAGCTTGATTACATTTAATTTGTGCATTAATTCAAACATACACCGTATATAATCAAAACAAAATAAAAACAATAATCAAACTAAATAATAGATGTAGTGCCCTTCAAGTTATTCCAATAACATTTTTAAGGATTGTGAAGTCTGTGAAAGAAGTATAGTATTGATTAAAACAGGAATAAAACACCTGTTTAAAAACTGATACAAAAGTGTAAATTTCATTGCTGGAATTAAATCATGTTGAATTATTAATATCTCTGGTAAAACTTGTGTTTAAGATGGAAAATATAATTTAAATAGTTTGAAGACAAATCTATATATGCGTACATTTGTGATAAATAATATATTAAAATATCAGCAAACAAATATTTAATTTAATGATGTAAAATCACGCTGAGTGTTCCTCATGTGAGCCGTGATGACATGAGGTGATGACTGTGTTTGATATGAAGCTGAATCCAGTGTATGTAGTGAACTTTGTGCTGTATTGATGAGTAGTTTAGTGATCAGAGTCCATGTAGTTTCCAGGATCAGACTGAATGCAGTGCAGTGCTGGAAGCTGCTGCTGACTGTGTGAATGTGTGTCTGTGCTGCTTGTTGCTGCTGTCAAACTTCAGATGAGCAGGTAGTGAAGCCCGTGGTGAGCGTGTACCCAGCAGCATCCAGAGCCCACCTGGAGGGGAACAGCTCCCTGCTGTGTGTGGCCTCAGCCATGTTTCCTCCTCTGGTCCAGTTCTCCTGGAAAAGACAGAAGAAGAACGGCGGAGAAGCGGAGGAGCTGCCCCCTGCTGAGGGAGAGCAGCTGGAGCTCAGAGAGGCGGGACGCACCATTGCCATCAGGATGGTTGATGGGAGCCATTCTGACACATATAAATACAGCTGCTGGGTGAAGCACGAGGGGGGCACAGTGGAGGCCCAAACACAACAAGGTAATGAAGGCTTGGTGACTGTGTTCAGCAGTGATTGAGCTTCATGTGGAGATGCTGTCAAAGAGAGCAGAGCAGCAGAGGACTGACATTTCTCACTGCAGCTCCAAACATTTGACTCCTTTTCTGTTTCAGAGCTTCCAGCTCCAGCAGCCTCCTGTCCTCCAGAGAGAGAGCCAGCAGACCTGCCAGCTCTGCAGCCAGCTGACTGTAAGATCACCTGCTGCCTCTCTGCATGGACAGCTCCAATGTCCAATGAGGGAGCTGGAACAAGTTTAGGCTCTTAAAGTTGCACTAATTGATCAAATCTTCATCCAACAAGCTCTGATAAAGCCACTGTACACTAGCTGCTCAGCACCAAACAGCAGACAGACCATAATATGTCAGAGATCAGTTTGTTAGCTGCTTGTGGAGTTCTTCTGCCCCCAAGTGGACACAAACACTACATCAATTCATCCACTTGAAGAAGAAGCTGTGACTGTTTCTATTTGGACTTTTTCTCCTTGATCTGAGAGGAATAACCCGACTGTCTGTCTGTCTCTTTGTGTCTGTCTGTCCTTCAGTGTCCTTCCAGTCTCAGTGCAGGGTGAAGCTGCTCTGCCTGCTGTACACAGTGCTGATAGTGAAGAGTCTGGTGTACTGCTGTGGACTCTCTCTGCTGATGATGCTCACAAACAAGGGAGCGTCCACCAACTGCACACATGCTGACTGACTGTTTCCTGCTCGCCTTTTCTCACCATCACATCTCATCAATTCATCTCATTCATCACTTTGATCACAAATGTTAGTTATGATGTGTTGTGCTTATTTTGCCTTTTTCTTCAACAGTTAGAAGATCATCTGAAATAAATACATCTTTACATGTATTGTTGCTCTGAGTTAGAATTCTTTTTGTACTTATTGTGACTTTTATTGTAGTAACAAAAACCATCAGGAATATTTTTATCACAAGTTTTTGTTTGATTTTCAAATGTCAAACAGTGTAGTTGTGTTTGTGTGAATAATAAAGATTTGAAGATGAAGACTTTGATTCTACTTTCATTGTGTGATCAACAACAACCCGTGTGAGTGAAGCACAAACTGACTGTATCCAAACTTGCTCTCCTGCAGCAGACGGGCTGTGTGGGTTTCTGCTCTGCAGCCTCCACACCGTTAGCTGTGGCTTTTCACTTTAATAACACAATGACAGTTACAAGCATGAACTCTGCTTCAAGTTATTCAGGAAGCATCTGTGTTCATGTGTGTGAGAGAAACAAAGTGTGAACTCAGAGCTGTTACACAGTTGATGTTTAGTACGATCACAAAAGACAAACACAAGATGAAGTCTAAACATTAAATCCCACAGAACTCAAGTTGAACCGTTATGATTTAAAAACACTGAAAAAGGGAATAAATTAAGACAAGATTTGTAAAAACAATTTCACAAAACACCATCAGTTCAGATGGATGTTGAGCATCTTTCCATCTTTTTCTAATAATTATAAATATGTAAAATGTTTCATCAAAATGTGTCATTGATTAATCAGCTTAATTATTCAGACTAGTACAATTTATACAAATAATATAATTGAGTTAAAAACTGAAATCAAATCATAATTATTATAATTAAGAGCAGCACAGAGAAACAAAGTCAAACAAAGAACATTCATCAATTTGATGATTTAACCAGTGCTGAATATTTATTAAGTTCAGCCACGCTGTGCTGTAAATTCTGTTGATATTAATATTAAGATTTAACCCTCATAATGTCCCGATTTCCACACACCTGTGGTCCTCAGGGTCACAAATGTCCCCACTTCATTTCAGTGTTTTTTAAAGTATAAATTGTCGATCAATTCAGTGTAAAAAATACATGAAATGATCAGTTATTGTGATTATTGTTTCACAACCAGAGTCGGTCGCTTTAACAGATGATCACAGACGGGTTTATGTCAAAGTTAATGTAGGAAGCTGTTTTTAAACGACTTCAAGTTTTTTACTGGCAGCAAA
The DNA here is from genome assembly GCF_900408965.1 of Simochromis diagramma. Lineage (NCBI taxonomy): Eukaryota > Metazoa > Chordata > Actinopteri > Cichliformes > Cichlidae > Simochromis > Simochromis diagramma. The sequence goes on from NW_024387370.1 coordinate 432,471, forward strand.
TAATCAGGTTTTCCTTTGGGCTCAAAAATGACCCCGTCTGCTTTGACTGTTTATAAATGAAAGGTATAAAATATCATCCATCTCTGTGTTTCAAGGTTTGATTCAACTTTATTCCAACTCATTGCCTGACATGTTTCTGTATGTTGGCATGGTAGGAACAGCAGGGCATGGGTCTGAGTGAAGGCAAACTTTCATGAGGACAAAGGCGTGTCCATATTTGACACAAGTGCAGGAGGATCAATTAGAAATTCGCTGAACTTTAGTGATGCTTTTAAAGAATCTGTGATTTTAAAATCTTACATGCAAATATAAAATCTGATGAGATTTATTCCACAGATTTGTGTTTTATGTCAGGGTAAATAATCTATAACAAGTTAAGTGATTTACTATGAAGTGAAAAAGACCAAATATGAAACAGATGTTGTCATGGAGGAGTGGACTCAGGCGCAGACAGAACTCAGACGCTCGATGGCGAAGAATGAAGTGAAGTTTATTACAGGAGGTTCGGTGTGACGACAACGAGTGATGAAAACAAACATGAACTAAAGGCGAGAGCCTAAAAATCGGCTCTGAGGTAAATGACTCATTTACAAGGTGTCACGTATCACACCACGCTGTGAGACGCTGTCAGCAGCACTGAAGGAAACACTATGAACAGTGTTGAGACCACACCAGCCTCTCCCATCCTTTTGTCTTATAGAGATCACAGAGATGTTTCCAAATATTCCTACTTTTGTACTGTTGTGTAAATGTGTGTGTAAAGGTGGATGACTGCCTGCTGCAAATGAAATCTAACCATGGCTACAAATAAATGAAGCTGAAGCTGACGTGAAACACAGCCCTGTTTTTATTACTGTTTATAGATATTAGAATTGATGATCATCATTTTAATGATTCTTAAAACTGTCGTCAACAAAACAGAACAATTAAAAATGAGATGCTGTGAATATTATTTATTCATTTTGATTCACAAAAACAAAGAAAAGGTGAAGATGTTCAACAAGTTAGATGAAGAGGAAAACCACAGATAACAGTGTGTGTTAGTAAATTCACAGCAACATGAATGTTTCTGAGTGTTTGTGCATCATGTGACCCAGATTTTTGGATCTGCTGTCAGATTGAAATGAAGACGATGAAACCACAGCAGCTTCAGCTGAGCTGTCAATCAGCAGCAGCAGTCTTATCTGTGGGCCGCAGGGGCTGATGGGAGCTTTGAGGACCTGTTAGAAACCACGTGGCCCTCGTCTGATCTCACGGCTCGTCCTTGTTTGGCCTCAGCTGCATCAGAGCGCCACTTCTCCCCAGGTTCACCAGAGGAAACACCACTGCACAAAATGCTTTTCCTCCCAGCTGCTGCTCTGTGCTGTCTGTGTTCAGGTGAGTGTTTCCAGCCAATCAGGAGCCAACAAAGTCAACCTGTAACAAACACTGTCACACTAACCTTCATCTATCTGTCTGTGTCTCTACAGCACTGGTTACCATGGCAGCAGAACAGCTGATTCAGGACGATTTAACATTGACCAGGAGAGTTGGACAAAGTGTCTCCTTCAGCTGTGGAGGGACTGAACAGTGTGATGATGATTATATAATCTGGCTTCAGAAGAAAGAAAATGAAACATTCAAATTAATTTTTGCTTTTCATAAAGATAGTGGTGAAGTTCCTCCTGTTTTTGAGAACAGTACTTTCGCAGGTGTAAATAAAGGGAAAGGCTGGGAGTTAGTGATTAAGGATATTAATTTAAATCATTCAGCCACCTACTACTGCTCCTGTGTTAAAGTTGATACCCACAGTGAGAAATGATCCCTGCAGCCTGAACAAAAACCAACAGATGAACAGATGTCAAACAGTGTCTGTGACAGGAAGAGAGCAGTAAACCACAGCCCAGCTTCACATGTTTCACCTCCATCTCAGAGTCACAAACATACTGAGCTCAGATTTTTATTTACTGAGATACTTGTAAATAAACAAAAGAGACAGTTTGTGGCCTTTTTGAAAAAGCAAAATGTTTTAGAGTTTTTCCAATCTGGTTTTAAGTCCTTTCATTGCACTAAATCCGCCCTTTTAAAAGTTTGTAATCACATATTTTAGCTACTGATGCTGGTGACTGTGTTGTTCTTGTCCTTTTAAATTTGACAGCTACATTTGAAACAGCCAGTTATGCTATTTTAATCTCTCGTTTGGAGCAGTGGTTGGCATTGAAGGCGCTGCACTGGAGTGGTTCACGTCCTACTTGGCGGAGCGAGATTTTGTGTCAGTCTCTGTGACCATGTATCATGCTGTGCTCCCCTCTTGTGTGGTGTCCCACTGGGCTCAGTTCTAAGCAGCCTCCTCCTTTGTTAGTATCTGCTCCCTCTTGCTTTTATACTGAGAAAACAGATCATTGCTGAAGACTGTCAGATCTATCCTGTACAGCCATTATCCAGTGTGTTGATGACATTAAAGCTTGGATGTCTCTTAACTTTTTAAAATTCAATGAATGGTTTTTGGTAGCCCGACTGAGACCCCCAATCTGTATTTAGATACCTTGGCCCAGTTAAGCCAACTGTCATAAACCTGGGGGTCAAAGTGGACTCTGAACTGAAGCTTGACAGTCAGATTAAGTAAAATCAAGCTTCTCTCAGCTCAAAGGGCAAAATTAAAGCCAATTCTTTAACAACAGCACTTTGAGACAGTGGTCCACACCTTTGTTAGCACTCGGCTGGATTATTGCAATGCACTTCATATTGGGGTCAGTGTGTCATACTTTACTCATCTACAGAGGGTGAAAAATGCCACAGCTCATCTTTAAACTCCCACTTGAAAGTTTGAGCACATTTCCCCTGTTTTAGTTTCACTTCACTGGCTGCCCATTTCTTCTAGGACTCATTTTAAAATTCTTTTATTTGCTTTTAAAGCTCTCCATGGTCTAGCCCCATCGTATCTCTCTGAGCTGCTACAGCCATATACACCCACCCACTCTCTGATCAGCTTTTCCTGAATGTACCCAGGACTGAGTGATAACTTAGAGGAGATTATGCTTTTGCTGTAGCAGCTCCAAAACTGTGGAGTGATCTGCCTTTAAAGATTAGGCAGGCCTCTTCTCTGCCTGTTTTTAAATCACTCCTGAAAGCCCCCCTCTTCACCCTGGCCTTTGACACCTTGTGAGATGTTGGTTTAATGTTATGTTTATTTCTGTTGTTGTTTTAGTTGATTGTATGTTTTATTTATTTATTTATTTAGTTATTTATTCTTTGCAGTTTCATTTTATCTATTGTTCTTAACTTATTAACTGTGCAGCACTTTGGTCATGTGCTATTTTAAAGTGCTTTATAAATAAAGTTGTATTTGGATTTACTGCTGTCAGAAATTCAATTCTATTTATTTCTGTTTAAACAGATTTTTCATCCTGTTTTAAGACAGAAACAAGAGGAACAGATGACATCAAACTTCCAAATGTAAACAAATGTATCCTCAGTCCCACAAAAACATTTATTCAAAGTGAAAGAAAAACAGATTGTGTCAAACTGAATCAAAGTCCATCCCTCATTCACAGTGTTAATGTTCTCTTCATGAAAACTCTTCCAGCAGCACTTGTTCTTTAACACCTTTCAGTACATTTAACCAGACACTTGGACTGATGTCAGGTCAGGATTTTGTCCTTCTAGCAGCGGCTCATTAGGACGCTGATTTTGTTGGACAGGTTTCCATCAGTTTCCTGTGGATGTTTATAGAGGATGAATCAGTCACGGTGCCTCATCTTTCTGTCACCTTCTTTTCTCTCTGATAGAAAAAAACTGATTTTGTATCTGAATATGTCAAATCTGGAATCAAAGGACAAGATTTCTCCTTTTGTTTCCTGACCAATCACATTTGAGCAGCTTTGGCTGCTTCATTTCATTTCCAGCGTCGCTGCTGAAGAAGAATCAGAGTCTGACTGGATCAAACACACAGATTTAACAGCAGAAAAAGTGATTCCATGTAAAACACTCTCGTTCACCAGTTTTAACTCACATGACTTCATTTCCTCAAATTGAATCTTAGTCATTTAATCACAGGAAGTTTCTGGGATTTTGTTCCAGTCCTCCTGACAGAAATGCTGGAACTGAATCAGCTTTTATGAGTCTTTGTTCAATTTTGCTTCTCTCCATAAATTTTTACTGAACTGAGATCAGATTTGTGATGGTCGCTCTACTAACTTGACTTTGCTTTCTTTAAACTGCAGTTTTTGTCTATTTGTTCACTTCCTCACTGATGACCTTAGAACACATTAGTGTTCTTCTTCATGCAAACTTGTGAAGTAAACTTATACCTTGTCCCTGTTTCAGTATCTTCAGAAGCTCCTTTGCTGTTGTTCTGGGACTGATTTGCACTTTTCAAAACAGAGTCTGTCCATTTACAGGAGACTGAACACACATTTATGATATGACGGCCATATTGCCTGTTTGTTTTGTTTGTTTGTTTTATGTGCTGAGTTTATAATTCTTGTGTTTTCATTTAGTTTTGGTTCCTGTTTTGATTTTATTATTTCTTCTTGTGTTTCTGGTGTCCTCAGTGTTTCCTCCAAGGTTAGCTGCACAGAGATAATAATAATAATAAACTTTATTTATAAAGCACACTTAAAAACCAAGGGTATGCCAAGGTGCTTAACAAGTAAGATAGAGAATAGGAGGAGGATAATAGAAATAGGACCAAAGCAAGTACTAAGTATGCAAGCAGGTAGCTGTCACTGATACACAGGAAAGCAACAGGTACAGAGCAAACAAGCATTTAAATGAGCATAAAAGTGCATGATATAAAATCATAAAAGAAATATTAACTAGAGGGAAAGGCAAGATTGAATAAGTGGGTTTTTAGTCGTGATTTGAACAGTGCAATGGAATCAGATGCGCGGAGGTCGAGAGGAAGGGTATTCCACAGTACCGGGGCAGCCAGAGCAAATGCACGGTCACCCCGAGACTTCAGCCGAGATCTGGGTCGGGTCAGAAGTAGTTGAGTGGCAGATCTGAGTGTTCTAGCAGGAGTATGTGATTTGAGAAGTTCACTAAGATAACTTGGCGCTAATTTATTAATAGTTTTGAATGTAAGGAGTAATATTTTAAATTGAATACGGTGCTTTATGGGCAGCCAATGCAAGCTAGCTAGAACAGGAGTAATATGGCAAAATTTCCTGGTTCCAGTCCAGGGGCGGGCTGCTGCATTTTGGACTGTTTGCAGTCTAAGAAGAAGAGAAGAGGGAAGACCGTAGTACAAGGAGTTACAATAATCCAACCTGGAGGTCACAAAAGTGTGAATAAGCTTCTCCAGGTCCTCGTGCGCAGTGTTGGGAAGGTTACTTTTAAAATGTATTCCATTACAGATTACAGATTACATGCCCCAAAATGTATTCTGTAACGTATTCCGTTACGTTACTCAATGACAGTAACGTATTCTGAATACTTTGGATTACTTAATATATTATCATGCTTTTTACAACAACGTGAATGTACTATTGCTGTGTGATTTATTACTATTACTGAAGGTCCGCGACTCCGAACTGTAGTAAAGGGACCTCTGACTAATACGGCGGGGTCCCTGTCGGCTCGTAGCCGAAAAATAGCTTTACTTTGTTGTGTGGGTCAACTTTTCTTGCGAGAGACAGAGAGAGGCGTTGAAAGGCTGCTCCAACGGAACTTATTGTTTTCGGAGGAAAACACGAACACGGTGTACAGTCGAGTCTTAATAGCTTACTTACAACTGGGCTCGTCAGGCACTCTTCTTGGCTGAAGTGGTTATTATTATATTTACATGCTTCCAGCTCCCGTTTTTCCTCGATGACAACTCGTACCTTTCCACTCCCCTTTTTTTCCCTCCTCGCTCACAGACACATAACGTGTATGGCAGTCTATTCTCCCTGCAACACGGACTACACTGCCCATGATGCTACATTCTTTAGAGCTATGCTTGTAGCATTCTGCCTGTTAGCTTAGCACAACAACAACAACGAAAAGGCGCTCTCTCACCCAGGAAACACACAGTCGCAGAGAGAGAGAGAGAGCGTCGCCCTGTAACCATGGCAACCGTAACGCTGCCGCCTGGAACAACAGAACGTAGCTGTCAAACAAAACCCAAACAGTCCTGACCCGCGACAAGATGAAACAGGAAAGTACTGCAGTGTAATCCATTTATTTCAACAAAGTAACTGTATTCTGAATACCACCTTTTTAAACGGTAACTGTAACGGAATACAGTTACTCATATTTTGTATTTTAAATACATAACTGCGGCACATGTATTCCGTTACTCCCCAACACTGCTCGTGCGGAACATAATGCCATAGCCTTAGAGATAAGGCACAGTTGGTGGAAGCTGGATCTCACTACAGCAGACACTTGCTTATCGAGTTTGAGCGAGCTATCCAGCAGTGCACCCAAGTTACTGACATAGTCACAGGAAGAGCTAGCAAAGGAACCCAGGGCAGCACCGAGTTGGGCACGAGGGATTTTACTGTTGAACACCACAGTCTCAGTCTTCTTATCATTCAAAACAAGAGAATTACTCAGGAACCATTCTTTGACCTCCTGCATGCATCTAGATAACTAAAAGGAAAAAAAGGGAAAAAACAAAAAAAACGTAGCACAAGGATGGTGTGTGATATTGTTATGAGACCCTTCAGATTTACAGAGAATGGCAGCAACAGCCTTCACTGTTTTATAAGACACTAGTTCAGATCAGACAGACGAGCCACTCACTGTTGTCACGTTGTGTTGTGAAAGGACAGCCCGTCACATCCTCCTCTCCTGTCACTCCACAGCCTGCCTGTTCAGAGAACCTGTAATATTATCACATGAACTATTACAGTGGAGCCTGAACCCACAGTGGGTGGAGCTCTACAGCCAGATGTGAACAGATGTGATGTTTACTGAGTGGCCCTCTGGCAACAACATATGCATCTCTTATATTTGCTCACAGTTTGTACAATGAAGGATGAAAACTAGGAATGATGTGTGCTCCTCGTGATGATAATTGTTTTTAACCATAAAAGGTGATCAAGAGAGTAATGGAACAGGAGCGCTGAGGCTTCAGAACTATATGAATCCTCAATTTTTTAAGATTTCTTCAGCATTAAAGTAATGCAGTGACAGCTGTCAGTGCACATGAGTGAATTTACCCTGACTAAAGAAATCACTGTGAGCCTGAATGCTGATTAAAGTCAGTGCTGTAGTTCAGACATTAGCTCTGCTGCTCTGACTGAACTGAAGGATGTTCAGACCTGCAGCTGAAACGTTTATATGAGAAACAGAAAAGTCACCGATCAGTCTCTGACTAACGTTACTGTACTTTTATTATGAGTGTTAGACTGTAAGAGCGACAGGCTGGACTCTCCTTCAGCTCCTGTACAGAACTGATTATTAAATATAAACAGCAGCATGTTTCTGCCTCCACATCTGTAAGGACAGTAGCACCAAACTTGCACTTCAATAATCCCTCATTAATCATTAACAGCAGATTAAACAGTTTGAACTGAAGATGAATCACTGAGGACTGAACATGTTCTCACAGTGTTCTTCACTCACAGACTGTAACATCAGCTCCAGTTTCTGATGTGTTTGTTACTGACACAGCTGATGTCCACAAAATACAAGAAACACCATTAAAATAACAAAGCCCAACATTGATGCACTGGAACATATTACAGACGTTTGGAGCTGAAGTCAGAGTTTATATTTAATTTTTCCTTTGAAGACTTTTTTAGCACAGACTGTATATTTATTTATAGATTTTACTCTACTGAATTTGTTTGAAATATTCAGGTTAAAGATCAGTCTGATTTATTCTTCTTTGTTCACAAAGTTACATGTAATGTGTTAGTATATAAGACTTTGTCTTTTCCTACATGTTCACTCTTTGTCAGTGGAAGCTGCAGCTGTTTGATTGATAAAGTTAAAGACAAGAAGTCAAAGGGATTCATCATCCATGTAACTGTGTCACTATATAGGAGCATAAATATTAACTCAGTTTGGTGTTTCAGAAAGTTGCTGATCTCAGACCTGCACAGCTTCTGTTTTAAACATGAATGTAGTCAGCTGCATAAAGTGAGATTTTCTCTGACACAATTAAATAAAACCTGATGAAGGTCAAAGGTCGTCACTTGTATGTTGAACTAAAAACTTTAATCTGGAATTCACAAACACTGTGTTTTGCCAATATTGTGTTTTTTACCATGAAGTCATTCAGAGTCCTTCATACCAGAGTAACCAGAAAGGATAATGTATATTTTAAATATGTAACTTTCTACAGGACTGAATATAACATCATTATGTAAAAGTCCAGCGTCTCTGTGCTTCATCTGAGGATGATGTGAAAACTTCTAACATCACACAAAGTAAAGGTCTCTATCACACTGCTCATGAAATGCAGATTTGTCCATCTTCTATTTTGGGCGTCTAGTGGAGGTCTGAAGATTTCCCTCTGAGGAAGCTGCTGGTGAAGGTGGCGAGTTCTGCTTGATCCCTGCGGTGACCTTCAGTTCCTGATGTTTCTGAAATGACACATCAGGAGTCTTCCTCCGTGGGTCAACAGAAGCTGTGATAAATGAAAGGGAGGACATTTCTCAAACCTCTGGACCCAGGAAACCCAGCTTGGTCCTCATGGTCACCTTCACTTGTTGTTCCCCAGGGTGAATGTAGCTGTTGATAATAATGTGGACTTTGGGCCCTGTTATTAAATGAAAAGAACAAACTACACTTCTATCAAACCTTTTGTCAGTGTGCTTTATTTCATTTAAACTTTCCATGTTAGCGGGCTGTAGAGCGCTCTGTGTGAACTGAATCTAAAACTGTTTAAATCCATATAATTCAGATACTAACAGTAACTCTGGGTCTCTGTGGAGTCTGCTGCTGATGTCATCTCCGTCTAAAATAGGATAAGAAAAAATGAGACCTGTGGAATCATTGAAGCATAAAGACTACGGGAGTAACAGGTGTGCAGCATCGCTAGCTAGCAACAACCCTCTAATACAGTGTGGCTAATCTAGCTAATGATCGCTTACAGTTAGAATGACAGAGATGACATTTTGTATAAAAACTGGTAAAACTGTTTCACAGGTTGTTGATCCTGTCGTGTTCTTTGTGTGTTTGGCAGCCATCATGAAGCTGTACGTGTCCATCACTGCTGTCAGTGTGAGAGCAGGACTTCTGTGTATTCTGGCTATCAAACAGCTCTACAGAGCACACTGTTTGTTCTTTAAAACATTTATTTAATCACAGTTCAGTGGCCGTGATATCACCACTGTTCTCTGTAGTTCCACTTTTACATCACAGTATTTTACCTTGGATGTCAGGTTGTGTTTTTGTGCCAGCAAACATTTAAAAACTGTTCTGACTTCAGTTCTTCTCAGACTGAACCATCAGGAGGATTCATACCTGCAACACCTGGAACCAGTCAGCTGGAGGCAGCAGCAGTTTGTCTCAGAACAACTTTATGAACAAAAAAAAGTAATCTCAGAGAGATAGATACCATCCTCTCAACATGGATTCAAACCAATAACCTTCATCTGATCGACCTGTCAGGCTACACCTGTTATTTGTAGCTGTCCACTGTAACACAGCAGGCTGAAACTGACTCTGATCCACAAAGCAGGATCTGCTAACTGGAATGCAGCCGTCATTATCACACCTGTATTTTTCCTCCTGTGAACTAAAGACATCAGCTGTGGAAGAGGTCTGTCTGTGTCCCACATGTCTGTCTGTGACTCTCAGGTGCATCACTGTTTACAGGATCACAAGGATCCACCTGACAGCAAGAACACAGGAGATGGAGGCGAATCCATCAGCAAACCATTAAAGTCCTTCACAGTAATCTGCTTGAATGATCTTAATATATGCTGCTCAACAAATAAAGGGAACCCTTCAACAACACAATGTAACTCCAAGTGTTCCTGTGATGTAGCAAAACTTAAGCAGCAAGGAAGGTGAAAGTAAATAGCATTTAGCAGACGATTGAAGTTCTTTTAAGCATATTTTATTGCTGGCATCTCCATTTTACCATAAAACAATTAATCAGGCATGCAAAAATCCCACTGGCTTTATACAAGACTTTGCCCACACCTGACCTCGTTAGTCCCTACCATTGAAACAAAATAGGTCAAACCAAATAATACAAATCTAAACAAAGAACAGGAATAAAGTCATGCATGAAACTGACAAACTCATTTACTCAACTAAATGGTTTGTAAAGTAAAACACTGCATACAATATAACTCAAAAGGCTACTTTAAAGAAAACAAACAATACTATACAAAATGAAAAACCCTCCATTTGGTTACACTCAGTGATGCAATCATTGACCTCATGACCCTATATAAACAGGAAGTAGTGGGCGGCCCTTCCCATACACCTGTCTCACATATAGGACCTGAATACACAACATGGACACCATGGTAAGTATAACCAAAGCAACATAAAGAAACATAATTTACCAGACGTGCCTGTAAACAGAAGAAAATTCAGATGACCTGATGGTCAGTAGTGTTTGCTTTAAAACACATGCATGGATGTAACAGATGTAACTACTGCTACCACAAACAAAACCCGGGATAGTGTGTGTTAAGAGAAGTTACACCAGCAATGTCTAACTTAAAGCATTATGGCTGACTGTAAAATAACAGAACACAAAATAACAATATATGCAAGTGACAAATGGCAAATTAATTCCGTTCTAGCCACTTTGTCACAGTTCCCTTTATGTTGTTGAGCAGTTTATAACTTGGAATGTAATTTAGGAAAGCTTGAGCAGCATTGTCACAGTCACACTGTGCTACTAACTTTAAATGACTGTCAGGTGATCTGTGACAGAAGGACAGCAGCAGAGTGAAAGGAAGGTTTACAGGATGTTGGTGAGAGCTGCTGTGATGTCTGGTTTGGATCCTGTGGCTCTGACAAAAAGACATGAGGCCGAACTGAAGATGTTCAGACTTTCACTGGACAAGATTAGAAATGAGTTCACGAGAGACAAAGTCAGAGAGGCTGACATCCTAATCTTTCCTGGGAATAACACTCCAGGAAATATAAATCTAATAAACTAATAGTTCATAGAGGACACAGACTCATTACTGTAAGATTATTTTTTTAATACTTTAAAATGATAAATTTAAAAAATGCTGGAGCTGCAACATGTTAACATGTGGTTAACAGATTAAAATTGAAGCTCTCATATTAACAGCTAACTTTCTATGCTGTGCTGATTTATTTGTCACAGTCTTGGTCATTTATTTTGAACTTTTTGTGGAGGTTAAACTTTCTGTTATAAATGTACCTGTATGTGTATTTTAAATATGATCTGTGTCATTAAATGCAACAGTTTCAAATCCAGCTTGAAGGCTGAGTTCTTGTTCTGAAAGATGAGGATGTGTCACTGTGACACTAGAAGAGGTGTGGATCTAATTCTCTGAACTTTCTCTAAACTTATATTTTATGTGACAGTAACTTTGTATTTTCTGTTAACAACACCAGGGCCCACTGGGATGATGTCCATTAGCTTGGATATTCTCTTCTGCCAAGACTTCTGCTGCCTTCCTTCGTCCATACCTGATAAAGACGACTGACTGTTGTGTTCTTTTCACATCAAGTGTCCACATTATTCAGCTCATCAACACAGAGATTTTTAAGGAGAACATCCCACAGATGATGTTCCCACACGCTGGGATTGTTGTGTGTGACCCTGGTTGGACATCTACAGAGAAAGGTGAGTGTTATTATCTTTATTATCATATCACCACCAACAGCTGGTTTTTGTGATCATTAAAATCTTCTAAAGTGTTTCAGTTACAGTGAGAACATTTGCACTAATACTGAACCATTCATTAAAATCTTTTACATACAAAACATTTTTACGGAGCAGGTCGCTATGATCAGCCAGCAAGACGCTAAGCTGACCGTGGAGACGAAGGCTGTCGTGAGGTGACCAAGGATCCATCCCCAGAGCTGATTGGCCGCCCCACACTTTCCACACAGGTGGAGGCCAACCCAACCTAATATCCAGAGCTGTGAATGCCCTAACAACCTCAAAAAGTATGAGCTGGTTTAGGTAGCAGCCTGCGGAGTAGAGGATGGACTCAGCCTCAAAGTCCTCCTGATAGCTGTCCTCCAGTAGCCCCTGGCTGGCGAGAGAGGGAGCTGGCTACACAGCATATTGAGGACACTCTGCCATTGCCTGTGAGGCATCCACCTTCCCTACATTAGCCTTAGGCATGTCGGGAAGTGGTTGGCTGGTACGCTTAGATTAAATAAAGCGAGCACGAGCCTCCGGCAATTTACGAATAAATTCTTTACAAATCCTACCATGTGAATTCATGGATTTTTTTTTTTCACATTCTGTCTCTCACAGTTGAAGTGTACCTCTGGTGCAAATTACTGACCTCTGTCATCATTTTAAGTGGGGGAACTTGCACAATCGGTGGCTGACTAAATACTTTTTTGCCCCACTGTATGCAGGACTGTGGAGCTTCCCTGGTCTGCATGGCATGTTCCCAGCAGCGAGCATGGAGAGGGCACCGAGCACGAACTCGTGAGACTGTGAGAACAGCTCCATGTCCACCAGAGAACTCCCACACACTGGGCAGGTGATCCACAGCGGATCCACTGGATACGTGAACCTGCGAGGCCACGAGCAATATTCCAGGGGAACACTGGCTGCAGGACCCTCGGCAAGCACCAAGTGTGCGACCTACGAGACATGGCGCCAGCAACTAGTCACCGCAGGAGCTTTTCCATTGTGGATCGGGGCAACAGAAACTTGGGAGGCTGCTGACAAAGGCTCCCCATCACAAAGGTAACGAACACACCCCAGCCACACACAGTAATTCAATTCAATTTTATTCATATAGCGCCAAATCACAACAAAAGTTGCCTCAAGGCGCTTTATAGATACCGTAAAAAGTGGAGATCCAACGATCACCAGTTTCACATCTGCACAGCTGATTATAGTTAAGCTGGTCTGTAGAGTTCACATGGAGCCGGTGTGGGTGAGGGGACTCGCCCAGCTCTAATGACCACAGTCCAGGTGTTGTCCCTCTGTCCACTGACAAGAAACAAAGAGCTGAGTAGCCTTGCAGGTCAAATCCTACCAGTCCCCTCAGTATGACAGCTCCCCCCTAGATCGTGGAACTTGTTAGTAACAGGGTTGATGTCAGAGGCCTGAACAGTCAGTCCCAAGGGAGAGTTATATTTAAAGGCCCGGAGTAACCTCTAAGAACTGTTTACAATAAAATGATTAATATTCTTATATTTACCTTTACTATTTCACAAAGGTTTAAAAAGGGTATGTCCACAATTTAGACTGTAATTACAGGATATTTTACTTTATTTGGCAGGAGAGAAGCAGAGGCAGAATTAAATGATAATAACAGTCACAGAATAATAAGCAAATCACATCAATCATACTTCTCTCATGAACCTGCTCTGAGCTAATGCTGATTTTAAAGGATGAGAGAGGTTGGAGGAGAGAATGAGCAGATCTTGTGCTGAATTTTGTTTCATCTCAGTGTTTTGTGCTAATGGAAACAATCCAACAGGAAAGCAGGAATCCTTGAATATTCGATACTTCAGGAAAACAGCGAGACCCCAGATCTTCTCAGTGTTGGGAGAAGCTGCAATCCACCAGGAAAATGATGGGAGTCCAAAGCGATGGATGGAGCCAAATCCAATGTCTATGTCCACTGTCTGGGCAGCTGGTTGATGTCTCTGGTGTCTCTGCTAGAATTTCCAAAGGTGAATTTCTGGTATCCGATCATCTGAACTGCTCACAGGACAGCTGGAAACAGAACCTGAACATCTCTGAGGCTCCAATTTATGCTCTGACAAGTGCTCACTCACCCCACCTCTCCTCCCTCTGGTAGGTCGTCACCAATCACTGTGTTTACAGAAGATCAGCAGTTATTTTACTTACTACATTTATTATTTAACATATTGATCAGGATCATACTTTGATTATAACTGTGAATAGAAATAAAGATGATTTACTACGAGGACATAGGGAACATAACTTTTTTACAACCAGAAATCTGGGTCTAACACATGAGGCTGGATGTTAAATCCTTTTACCCGCTCAAAGATGTGATGACAGGGGAAAGTGAAGGAGACTTCAGCCTCTCTGTCACTTTTCTTCCATCAGAAACTTTTTGTTTTTTTATTGAGCTGAGATCAGATTTGTGATGATCACTCTGATAACTGGATGTTGTTTCCCTTAAACCATTTTGCCAAAGTTTCTGTACATCTGTGTGTTTATTGATTGATTAAAATACCTTTATTAGTCCCACAAGGGGAAATTTCATAAGGCTGCCGACCTGTTGACTAAGACCACCAGGTACCGGAACAGCTTCTTCCCCACAGCTGTCAGACTCCTGAACTCTGCCTCCTGACATCTGACCCACGTTAAACTCATGGACTGAACATACACACAATGGACAACTGTACCCTCAAACACACAATAATAACATGGACTGAACCACCACTCACAACCACTAGCACTTTATATAGCCTCTGTAGAAACTATCTACACCCTCACTTATCTTAACTGCACTACTGTATAGCTCTGTGTAAATAATCATTCTGTACATTCGATAATCTTTAATCCTACAACTGTTTACAACTTGCATAGTTCCCATTTCTGTATAGCTGTATATCTCAGATTCTGTAAAGTTATTTATTTCATATTCTGTATAGTTTTTCATATTTATATCCTGTTCATAGCCTGTACATAGCTTGTACTCACTACAGCCTGTACATACTTATAGTTATAGAATATTCACAACATACTTCATACCGTGTACATTATAACATACCATAATAGACCCATTTCTGTAATATACTCACATATCTATACTATTGCTAATATATATTGTAATATATCTATATCACTAAAGCACTTCTGGATGGATGCAAACTGCATTTCGTTGCCCTGTACCTGTGCATGTGCAATGACAATAAAGTTGAATTCTATTCTATTGCACGCAATGGCGGCGCCATCTTACCCTTCGACCATACATACATTACACAAAACATCACATGGGGAAGACAGGTCAGAGGTATAACAATGGAAAAAGCACCACACGAGGAAAGATAAGGAGAAAAAAATAACTCCCCCCAGACTGAGCTCCAACAGGGAGATCAGTCTGAGAACAGAAAAAACACCTCTGCACATGAAAAAACTCTTAATACACCAAAGAAACACATGAAGAGCAACGGGGGGTAAAGGGTGAGAGACAGCCAGTGTAGACAGTACATCCGGGCCTGACATCCACCGTCAGGATCGGAAGGGAATAAGCATCGAAGGCGTTTGGAGAGGGGATCAGTGTGTGCATATCAGTGTATATGTATGTGTGTCCAGAGTTCAGCTGAGACAGTGTCCTTCGCCCCGCCAGGCTAAGTAAACAGTCTTCCAGCCAACCCAGGTGGCCTTGCATGGAATGGGAAGAACAGACTAAACACAGTTGTTATCAGGGTGTTTTTGTTCGGCTCCAGCCTTGCGACCGCAGCTGGCGCCGAAGGGGTATCCGCATAAGTGATGGTGGTTTTTACTTTAGTGCGAACAACTCATATGAATTTCAAAGCAGTTCTACTTGCGTTCTGTGATGTTGTCATTAATTGTGCTCAAGGAGCCGATTTCTGAGAACTCACGGCAGTGTGCCTTCCCGAGATGTCATCCAATTTGTGCCGAGAGATGTTATTCTGAGCGAGCCCTAGCTAGAACTTCAAGCTCAGCTCTTGAAGCTCTTCAGCTGCTCATGTTGCAGATCCACTGTGAGCTGAAATTCCAATGAAGCAGTTAGAAAAATCAAAGTGATGTTTCAGATTAGTCAATGAGCTCATTAGTTAATAACTGTGTAAGATGGTGTTATGGTCCCCTGATCCTCTGCTGCCTACCCACCATCTATCTTTCCTTTTGTGTCATTGTGGTGCTGCATGGCCCACTTTCTCCTGAGATTCAGTTCACAGACACATGTTCTGATAGTTTTCTTTACAATTTGCTGCTAGAATTCAAAATTGATTGTGTGATTAATGATGGTGAGCCAGATGGGCCAAACCATGATCCTATCAGCAGCATGTTTCATTGTAGTGGTGCATCATTGATGGGATAAATGGACTGGTGCTTATATAGTGATTTTCTATTTTCATGTGGACTAAAGTAGTGGACTGACCAACAGACTGACATTAAGATCAGAGCCGTGCTGCTAGTGTGGCTAAAAGAAAAGAGAAGAAGAGACAGTCATGTTGATATGAACATTAGAGAAACACATCATGGAGCTGAAATATGATCCTGCTTCCTCATTTGGACTCATTCACCTCAGCTGACACGTTCAACAGCAGACAGGTTTTTGTACCAGTCTGTCTCACTGTGGGGAGATATAGCTACTTCATCTTTGGCTCTGGAACTAAACTGTCTGTAACAGGTAAGAACAAACATTTATTTTCCTTCAGTTGTTTTATTGTAGAAGCTGAAAATGTGTTTAAAGTCAGTTTCTGCTGCTTCAGGCTTTACATGTTAGTTTTTCATCATTAGTAGAGAATTCATCTGCAGCCATTGTTACATAAGAAAAGCTCAATAATCTCTGAAAACATGTTGAAATCTCACTGAACAACTAAAGTTATTCTTTATTTCTGCAAATATTAGTGATGTTACAAATATTTAGGATTTGATCCTCTCAGTGATTCTGCTGGTTTTCAACACAAGATCATATTTGATGTTGTAATAAGTTGCAGCAAACTTGTAAATTAAAAATTATGCTGAAGAGAAAATTTAGATTTAGTTGTCAAAGATGTATCTTCTTCATGAAAGAGGATTTCTTGCAATTACATTCATATATAAATTGACATAGATATTGATCAGGGACGTGTAAAACATTTGTAATATGGAATAAAAAAAATGAGGCTAAAATATGACATTGTTCTTACTGAGTCAGGTTTGTTTGATGTGTGAGTCTAAATTTCAAATGAAAAGAAAAACTTGAAAAACTTCACCAGTAAACGATTCTTTAAAAAGAATGAAGAAATAAATAGACATTTTCACATACTTTAAATTTATAACATAAAGTATGACAATTATTTTATATTATGTTAAAAAAAAAAGGTACAAAATCATGATTCAAGTTTCTGCTTCATTGGATTTAAATGTAATTATTTATTCACACATATGAAAAGCGCATAATAAAACCAAACAGTAGATGTATTGCTGTTCCAGTTACTGCAGAATAAAACCAAAGAATTATGAAATCTGAAAAAGAAGTATGGTATTAATTCAAACATTTAAAAATCACCTGTTTAAAAACTGATACAAAAATTTAAATTTCATTGTTGGAATTAAATCATGTTGAAAAATGTTGTGTTATGTTTAGTGCAGAACAATGTCAAAAATGATCAATTTATTTTTGAACAACAGTATCGACACACACACACACACACACACACACACACACACACACACACACACACACACACACGTACGTATATGTGTGTATATATGTATATATGTGTATATATATGTATATATGTGTGTGTGTGTGTGTGTGTATAAATATAAATATAACATATTACAATAAAAAAAATACAATATATTTGAAATACATTTTATTTCAGTTTAAAATCATGCTGAGTGTTCCTCGTGTGAGCCGTGATGACATGAGGTGATGACTGTGTTTGATATGAAGCTGAATCCAGTGTATGTAGTGAACTTTGTGCTGTATTGATGAGTAGTTTAGTGATCAGAGTCCATGTAGTTTCCAGGATCAGACTGAATGCAGTGCAGTGCTGGAAGCTGCTGCTGACTGTGTGAATGTGTGTCTGTGCTGCTTGTTGCTGCTGTCAAACTTCAGATGAGCAGGTAGTGAAGCCCGTGGTGAGCGTGTACCCAGCAGCATCCAGAGCCCACCTGGAGGGGAACAGCTCCCTGCTGTGTGTGGCCTCAGCCATGTTTCCTCCTCTGGTCCAGTTCTCCTGGAAAAGACAGAAGAAGAACGGCGGAGAAGCGGAGGAGCTGCCCCCTGCTGAGGGAGAGCAGCTGGAGCTCAGAGAGGCGGGACGCACCATTGCCATCAGGATGCTTGATGGGAGCCATTCTGACACATATAAATACAGCTGCTGGGTGAAGCACGAGGGGGGCACAGTGGAGGCCCAAACACAACAAGGTAATGAAGGCTTGGTGACTGTGTTCAGCAGTGATTCAGCTTCATGTGGAGATGCTGTCAAAGAGAGCAGAGCAGCAGAGGACTGACATTTCTCACTGCAGCTCCAAACATTTGACTCCTTTTCTGTTTCAGAGCTTCCAGCTCCAGCAGCCTCCTGTCCTCCAGAGAGAGAGCCAGCAGACCTGCCAGCTCTGCAGCCAGCTGACTGTAAGATCACCTGCTGCCTCTCTGCATGGACAGCTCCAATGTCCAATGAGGGAGCTGGAACAAGTTTAGGCTCTTAAAGTTGCACTAATTGATCAAATCTTCATCCAACAAGCTCTGATAAAGCCACTGTACACTAGCTGCTCAGCACCAAACAGCAGACAGACCATAATATGTCAGAGATCAGTTTGTTAGCTGCTTGTGGAGTTCTTCTGCCCCCAAGTGGACACAAACACTACATCAATTCATCCACTTGAAGAAGAAGCTGTGACTGTTTCTATTTGGACTTTTTCTCCTTGATCTGAGAGGAATAACCCGACTGTCTGTCTGTCTCTTTGTGTCTGTCTGTCCTTCAGTGTCCTTCCAGTCTCAGTGCAGGGTGAAGCTGCTCTGCCTGCTGTACACAGTGCTGATAGTGAAGAGTCTGGTGTACTGCTGTGGACTCTCTCTGCTGATGATGCTCACAAACAAGGGAGCGTCCACCAACTGCACACATGCTGACTGACTGTTTCCTGCTCGCCTTTTCTCACCATCACATCTCATCAATTCATCTCATTCATCACTTTGATCACAAATGTTAGTTATGATGTGTTGTGCTTATTTTGCCTTTTTCTTCAACAGTTAGAAGATCATCTGAAATAAATACATCTTTACATGTATTGTTGCTCTGAGTTAGAATTCTTTTTGTACTTATTGTGACTTTTATTGTAGTAAGAAAAACCATCAGGAATATTTTTATCACAAGTTTTTGTTTGATTTTCAAATGTCAAACAGTGTAGTTGTGTTTGTGTGAATAATAAAGATTTGAAGATGAAGAGTTTGATTCTACTTTCATTGTGTGATCAACAACAACCCGTGTGAGTGAAGCACAAACTGACTGTATCCAAACTTGCTCTCCTGCAGCAGACGGGCTGTGTGGGTTTCTGCTCTGCAGCCTCCACACCGTTAGCTGTGGCTTTTCACTTTAATAACACAATGACAGTTACAAGCATGAACTCTGCTTCAAGAATGATTCCAGGAAGGATCTGTGTTCTTCACCTGTGAGAGAAACAGCTCAAATCCTCAACTCAGAGCTGACAAATGAACTTTAATGGAATCAAAGGAGAGACCATGAAGCCCCTGCAGTCTGCTCAGCTCCCATTTTATTACCTGAGCTGAGTTTTTCATTCTGGATATCACACACGTAAGAACAGATCAAGTCTGAACAGCAAATGTTGGAGAATCATTTTGAAGTCTTGCTAAATGTCCTTATTATTACAAAAACTACTGAATGATTCAGAAAATCCTTTCCAACAAGCAGAAATATGCAAACAAAGTAGAAACAAGGCAACATGAGTCATTCAGATGCAGATAACATATTCTCCTTATTTTGAAGAACACAGTCATGAAATCTTTCTGTGTGTCATTCATTGAGTTGAAGTGCCTAATAGAAGAGGAAAAGCAGCAATAATCAATGATAGCTGAGACATTGAGAACATGGCTGTATGCCTGCTATCATAACAGCAAACAAAGCACACAAACAGCAAACAGACAATAATGTGCTCGCAGCTTGTTGTGTGTTGTGTCATTTTTGACATTTCATGAAGTCACAAAAATGTGTGCGACTCATTAAAGGAGTCTGTACGTGTCAGTCAGTGCTCTGTATTCATGTGTTCACCTCATTAAAGTCACTCAGACACTTTTCTCCTCCAAACTTACAGCACAGCTTCATATTTCACTGACTGATTCTTTCATTACATCCATTAAGGGTCACACAGTGAAATTAGTGCAAACTTACAAATGTGTTGCAACAATTTTGGCCTCCAAACTGAACTTTGAGACAAACAGTGAAGCTGTGAGCAAAAAGAGGCTCCAGTGTGTGTCATGGTGGAGGAAACTGTTGTATTCCCACATTAAAAACATGCTGATCTTATTGGATTTGTCCCTCAAAGTCTTTTTCCTCCTTTTTCTCTTCATCCAAATGTTCTAGCAGGCTGACTGTGAGTCCCTGTTGAACCTGTACAGCAGAAAGTAACAGCAGTCAGCGGCCTCCACTTGACTTCATGACTTCAACCCCTCGCACAGTCACTTTCACTTTCTTCCTTCTGTCTTTTAGTCCTAAAATGTAGAACAACACCAGATCCAAATATTTGTGTCCTTCACTCACATCTTCAAATGATCCCTTCCATATCAGAGATGATACAAAGGCAACATTTGTCTTATTTCTCTTTCATGAATCAAAAAGTACTTTTGTACTGTTGTGTAAATGTGTGTGTAAAGGTGGATGACTGCCTGCTGCAAATGAAATCTAACCATGGCTACAAATAAATGAAGCTGAAGCTGACGTGAAACACAGCCCTGTTTTTATTACTGTTTATAGATATTAGAATTGATGATCATCATTTTAATGATTCTTAAAAAGGCTTTAATGAATCCTTCAGTCTGAAACCAACTTGGAACAAAACACATTAGAAGATGTGGGAAAGAACCACAGTGTGCACATATTTAAACACACAACACAACCACATGTGTTTGTTTCAAATAAGATTTTTACTCTAAATGTTGTTATATATGATTTTGTTTTTTTAACTACTTTGTGTGCAATTTATGAACTTTTAAAATATTTAATCATATTATTTATTTTTAGATTTTTCTATTTATTTATAGTTTAGTTATATTTAGTTTGTATATTTAGTGTTTTCATCACAGCTGTTCAACAACAGATAACAGTGTGTGTTAGTAAATTCACAGCAACATGAATGTTTCTGAGTGTTTGTGCATCATGTGACCCAGATTTTTGGATCTGCTGTCAGATTGAAATGAAGACGATGAAACCACAGCAGCTTCAGCTGAGCTGTCAATCAGCAGCAGCAGTCTTATCTGTGGGCCGCAGGGGCTGATGGGAGCTTTGAGGACCTGTTAGAAACCACGTGGCCCTCGTCTGATCTCACAGCTCGTCCTTGTTTGGCCTCAGCTGCATCAGAGCGCCACTTCTCCCCAGGTTCACCAGAGGAAACACCACTGCACAAAATGCTTTTCCTCCCAGCTGCTGCTCTGTGCTGTCTGTGTTCAGGTGAGTGTTTCCAGCCAATCAGGAGCCAACAAAGTCAACCTGTAACAAACACTGTCACACTAACCTTCATCTATCTGTCTGTGTCTCTACAGCACTGGTTACCATGGCAGCAGAACAGCTGATTCAGGACGATTTAACATTGACCAGGAGAGTTGGACAAAGTGTCTCCTTCAGCTGTGGAGGGACTGAACAGTGTGACCACTCTGGGAGGGTTAACTGGTTTCAGAAGAACAAGACATTTCGATGGATTCTTGATATTAATAAAAATACTAATAAAATTTATCGACTTTACGGTCATCCTCAGATCAACGATTTTTCAGCTGAGAATACAGTGAGTGGCTCTGAGTTGAAGATAGAGAAAGTTAAATTAATTCATTCAACCACCTACTACTGCATGTGTTGGAAAAAAATCCCCACAGTGAGAAATGATCCCTGCAGCCTGAACAAAAACCAACAGATGAACAGATGTCAAACAGTGTCGGTGACAGGAAGAGAGCAGTAAACCACAGCCCAGCTTCACGTTTCACCTCCATCTCAGCAACAACATCAAAACAGAAGTTTACAGCAAGACTATAATCTTGAAATTTGGTCTTTTGATTTTTGATATTTGACACAAAGCTTGAAAGCTAATTTAGCAAATGATAAAATAAATCATCTGATTCTTTCTCAGGACACAGAGGAAGTGCAGCTGCTGCTCCGCCTTCTTTACCAGGCCATTGATATTTGGGGTCCAGGTTAGACCAATCTTGTGTTACTCCTGGAAATTCCATCACACTGAACCACTCACCTTGGAAATCTGGTTAACCCGCCTGCTTTCACAATCATCTCCTTGCCTCACCTGCCTGCCCTCCTGCCCTTACACCACCTCGGGCCTTCACCGCTCAGGACAGCTGCCACACACCACCAAACCCACCTGGACCGCACCACCTCTCCTTCAACGCTCCCACCTGCACAGTAAAACGAAGATTTTCATAGCTTCCACCCTCTCCACAACTCCTCATTGGCTACCGCTCTAACACTGCTCTCCTCTCTTCCAGTACGTACCTAATCATCAGCCAGCTGCCGTTGCTTTCTTGGACCTGTCCCCTTGCTTAGCCCTCTCCCCTGGCCAAGACCCTCACACCCCATGTATCAAGCCTTAAGTCAAGTACTATCGTAAACGTCATTTTTGTGCTAGTTAATAAACCTTTGCTAAACCCTTTCTTCAGCCTCCGCTTTGGGTTTTCTGCACGTGGGTTTGATTTTTGGTGCTCGGCCTCCGGCCGTTTTGTGACAGTTGTGCTGACTTTTCCGTACTGCTACTAGCTAGCATGACCGAGTTTCTATACAGCTGGGTGGGTGCTATGATGTTACTGATGTTGAACTTGTTCATAAGCTTAATTATTAGAGTTGCCAACCGTCCCGTAAAAACACAGAATCGTCTCTCATTCAGAGAAAATATTACGCGTTTCGTGTTGAGGTGAAAAGGAACAGTTTGTCCCGGACTTCAGCTACAATGAAAAAGACACAAAGCTGGAGTTATTCTGTCTTTGCTGCACAGCTGCCTCTTCTTCTCTCATTCTCTCCCCCTCCCTCTCCTGTTTCTACTTCAATCATGAAACTGATCAATGATCAGCTGATCTGCTCTCTTGTTTGTTTATCGCTCACTTTGCGCCGAAAGAGGAAACCAGTGGATGTCGCACTAAACAACAGCAGCACGTTTGATCAGCTGTTGTTAGAATTTATTTAATATTAATTTCTACTATCAGCTGATGTTTGCTGGAGCCACAGCTGTAAAGCTGCTGGTCATGATGTCGGCTTGGATATGTGGTGAGAGGGAAACATGAAGATGAAACCAGGAGATGTCCTTACTGAATCATCAGAGCTGAACAGGTGATGGAGAAACAGGTTTACCTTTTAGGTGACATGAATGAGTTGAAGTTATGAACTGTTTCTGAGAGACAAATAACACCAGGATCCTTTTCTAAGTAGCTGACAGCTGGTAACTGTGCAGGGGCGGGTCTAGCAAAGTTTTGTCGGGAGCCAGGTAGGGCATTAACAGGGAGAGGGGGGCACAAGGAAATATTGTTTTCTTATTCTCATTTAAAATATCTGAGTCTTACAACAAACGATTGATACATATATACCATCAAAACAGTGTACATCACTGTCACGACAGTGTTTGTTTTCATTCAAAGGCTTTATGATTTTTCCTATAATGGTGGGCCGGTCTCTAGTCAAAATTGGGAATGCAGAGCTGCGAGTCTCTGAGCCCTCACACTCGTGCGAGTGCTCTGTGGCTGCCCTTGCTAGCAAGAAAACCTGTGTGTTTCTCCTCTCTGATTCTCTGCTGAAGAAGTTTTAGAATACATCTCTTGACATTATTATTCTGTCCTTCGTAGCCGGAGCAGAAAACGTCAGAACTGTTATCTGTGACTCTGTTCCAGGATCCAGCACTGAATCCTGACGCCGTGGGAAGCCAGCACCGAAGTCTGTCGACAGCCCTCTTAGACGAGGACGAAAGCCCCAGGATGTGAATTCGGGTCCGGGCCGGTGTCTATAGTCTGGTCCACGGCGGTGGGATGCAGTCTGACGATCCGAACCACCAGCGAGACGTCCGAGGGTGAGAAACACTATTTTGGTATATAAAACCGCCGCAAAAGGTTTAAAGTAACGAACAAAATAGAAAAATAAAATAGGTTAGGATTCGCCGAAAGGAACCGAATTAGACTTTGGTTTCAGAGGTAGCCATAATTACTTCGTAACAAATTGTAAAAGCGCGCAAATGTCTATGTGTATGTGTCTGGAAGTAAGTTGATTTTACAGCACAATACGCTGCTGAACTACCATTTTTTGTTTTCTTTGCTGAGGCTCACATACTGAATTTTACAAATCAAAATTTATTAAGAACTACTAAAAGCATAAAGTTGTAAAATCAGAAAGTTACCAGGGTTGAGACGGCAGGATAGTTAATTAAAACACTTTATTAACAACCAATGATTAAAATGACCAGACTCCCTACCACGATGGTACCCTAAAACAATCACAGCTTGATTAAAAAACAAACCCCTGAACAAAATAGTGGAGACCGGCCACTTGAGGAGGCACCTACGGGGAGGAGTGCCAAAGGGGGCCACCAATTACTCACCCGTGTAACTCCACTGCAGACCTCACTGTCACTCACACTGATCTCTAAATGGTGCAATCTACCTATGCCCGGTGTGTACACTTGCATGCATCGGGGAGGGGATTCCACCTCACGTGCCTAGCCCCTCAACAAGCAGCCACACCTCCACTAAAACAATAAAACAAAGCATAAAACATTAAACACATAAATAAAGGAGATCCACATAAAACAAATACACCCCAAGTTATTGTTCTTTATAAAAGCATCACTTGACAAACAAAACAGCATAAGACTAGACAGCAGCAGTATGGCACAATCCTGCAACAAAAGAGGGAAACAGTCATCAAGGTCAACCCTACTATATGCCACATTATGATAAACGCAAGAGTCCCACTTACCACTCTCTAAAGGCCAATACTAAACTGAGCAGATTTCCTGGAGAGATCTGCAGTGCTTAGCTGCCTAATGCTCTCAGCCACCTTGCATGGACAAGACTGCCAAATGCCTCCTTCTGGTAGTGAAGCGCAGCTGTTTCTTATAAGCCTGCTAATATCAATCAATCAATCAATCAATCAATCAATCTTTATTTATAAAGCACTTTTCATACAAAAAAAATGTAGCACAAAGTGCTTTACATAGTTAAAAGCAGCCCACCCCACCCTCCAACTCACTCCCCACACTCTCATTAACATAAATGATGTGAATACACACATATCTCCCCCCCACACACACACACACACACATACACACACGCGCACACTTAAAGAGTAAAAATTGGGCTGGGCTCGCATGAGCCAAGTGAGGAAACACTATAACAGGGAGCCATCTGCACCGGGAGCCGGTCACAGACCGCAGCCTCCAGGCTGGGCACACAGCAGGAGGGAGGCCAAGGAGCCCCCCAACCAGGCTGAGAGGACCCCCAGAAACCCAGCAGCCACAGTCGATCACAGCCCCGGTGCAGAGAGCGCCCTCTGAGGAAACACTGGAGATATGACACAATAGGATATATACAGGGTAAAATGATAAAATAAATAAGAACAGGATACAATATAAATATAAATATAAATAGAGTAAGAAGATTAAAAAATGAATAAGAATAAAATCAATAAATATTAGGTAAAGTCTAAATTAATAATAGAATAACAGGATAGAATAAATAAGCATAAAATAAATAAACGTTAAGTAAAAGCTAAATTAAAAAGGTGGGTCTTGAGCCTGTTCTTAAAAACATGCACGTTCTCTGCGGCCCTGAGCTCCTCCGGCAGGCTGTTCCACAGACGAGGACCGTACCACTGAAAAGCTGCCTCTCCGTGAGCATGTGTCCTGACTTTAGGGACAATTAAAAGGCCAGCACCAGAGGACCTCAGGGTCCGCGAGGGTTCGTATGGTAAAAGCAGATCTGAGAGATAAGAAGGCCCAAGACCATTAAGACATTTAAAAACCAATAAAAGAACTTTAAAATCGATCCTGAAACACACGGGGAGCCAGTGCAGCGATTCTAAAACCGGTGTAATGTGGGCCCGCCCTCTGGTCTTCGTCAGCACACGAGCTGCCGAGTTTTGCAAAAGTTGTAAAGTTGAAATATTCTTCTTAGGAAGACCAGAGAGCAGGGCATTACAGTAATCAATGCGACTGGTAATAAAAGCATGCATCAGCATCTCCGTGTTGGCCCGAGAGAGAATAGGGCGGACTCTGGCTATATTTTTTAGATGATAAAATCCAATTTTGGTTACATGTTTAACATGTGGGATAAAACCAAGCTCAGAGTCAAAAATAACACCCAGGTTTTTCACTTGTAGCGAAGGACATAGTGAAAATGCCTCTAATTTAGACAAGAGTTTCTCTCTCTGAGCCTCGGGACCGACAATTAAAACTTCAGTTTTGTCCTGGTTAAGCTGTAAAAAGTTTTCTGCCATCCAAGATCGTATATAGTATATAGTATATAATAGTCAGCTGGGAAGGTGTGGACGTTAGTGGTGCATTCGTAGACAGCATGTAAAATCCTACCCCAGAATCTACTTCACTACAGATATATATCGTTATATCGAACAGCCCTAGTGGGCACGCTACACAGAATCCAAAAAGACCATCAGGGTGTACACCCCACCCCTGGCGTCGTTGCCAGCCTCTCAATTTTAAATACACGTAGACACCGAGGGCTAGCAGGAGGGGCTATGCGCTTACCTGCTGCTCTCTGGCAGGTAGCTCCATGCCCTCCTCGTTTTAAATGCACCTTAGAACACACATACACCAACACTACATATGAGCGGGCGGAGGGAGGTTTGGAGTCTTCACACACCCCCGTTCTCTGCTGCCTGTTGGAGCGGGGGGGCTGGGAGGAGGAGTTGGCCTTCCGACTGGGGTCTGGAGTGTGGGGCCTCCCTGCTGCTGCCGAGCCGGGGCGGTCTGCTTCTCTCCACCCCAGGGAAAAGGGTAACACCACCTGGGTCTGGGTGCAGTCACTGCAACTCCCCCTGGCTTCTGCTCCGCGGCTGCAGAGTGACCCCTCATCTGGGACTCTCCTCAGCTCTTTCTGGGACAGTGGCGCGGCTGCCCCTCTGTTGGTCTTCCTTGGTCTCTTGTGTTCTGGGGGCCTCTGGATGTCTGGAGTCTTGATCTCCTCCGTGCCTGCTTCATGCCCTGGAGGACGGGGCTGTGGCCCCCCCACACCCTCTAGCAGATCATTACATGAAGGAACCTTTTAAACACAAGCGCGTCCATGCTCACAGGTGTACACACGGGTGCTCACACACACAAACTACACCCTTTTTGGCTCCTACCTCAAAGCACACTGTGTGCTGTCGATCTTACGTGTTTGTTTTCTATTTTTTCTTTCTCAACAGGTGATCCAGGTGATTGATAGATGTATTTTTTGTCTGCTTATTTTGTTGGTTTTTGTCTTTTTGCACTTTATCACTGTTCTTCTTCCCCGCTGTTTTTCTTTACCTCTTTCTTTTCCCCAGTCAAGCCTGTCCCGTATTTAGCAGGTTAAAATAAAATAAACAATAAAAGGTGAATCAAATGGACCATTATGGCAAGGCTGGGATGGTCAGTTTGGTAAAGTAAATCCGTTGGGCATCTTTCTTCGCCTTTAGACAATAATTCTGATGGCAAAAGAGCCAAACGGGACAGGCAAAAAAGAAAAAAAAAAAAGAAAGTAACGAGTAACTTGAAGTAACTGAGTTGCTTTTAATAGAAGTAACTTTTAATGTAACTAAGTTACTAATTTAAAGTAACTTACCCAACACTGGTGATACCACAATTAAGAATTAAAAACAATTAATTAAGAATCACATAAAAATGGGGATTTCTTTTCTAACTACTGAACATAACATCAGCACAATTACGTACTCAAAGAAATTCCACAATGTGCATCCTCCCTATAGTCAGAAGGAAAAAACAAATTCACACTTTATGATCATCGTCGCTCCATCTGAGCCTCCGCCCTTTCAAAGGATGGCAGTTATATCATAAAAGAAAACACAATATGAGACCATATACAGAAATGAAACAGCCTTCGTTGTACATCTGCAAAAAAACCCATCAAGCTGCTCTTTCATAAGAACCCGTTGTTTAGATAAGGACGTCTTGTGATATATTTTCCACTTTATCATTAAATTCATCAACCCATGTTTCCCAATATATTAACGGTTTCTGTAAAAGACCCCCTTCCCCAGTGTTATTAGGGATTGAGGCACACATGCCTCACCAAACATCACACACTACTTTTTGCCATTTGCTTTGCCCGTCCAGATGTTTGCCATCAAGGACAGTGAATGTCCAAACCTGCAGGTAAATTAATACCATAAACATATACTAACATTGATGTTAGTGCTTCTCGAGTTTTAGAGTAAAACCCAGAAGTATCCATGAATTTCCACACAGCCAACATATATCAAACACTTCTGAGCTAAATTTACAACAGAGAGATCGATCTTTCCTCTCTATCTATGCATCGTGCTGTACTCGTTACTACTGTAGACCCATTTACACAGTGTAAACCCTCTCAAAGGCATTTACAATTATCTTTACTGTCCCCACATCAGTGATTGGGGAAACCAAAACAACCACACTTAACTCTGGAAGAACAACCTCATTCTTTAGGTACTTCCAGCATGTTTGAGGCCTACCATGCCTCAATGAAATGTGATGAACCCAAAATCTTACTTTAGGCTGTCAAACAATGTGTCAAATCTGAGTACACATGTCAAAAGAACTCACAACTGTTGTTACTATGTTTGCTCAGACAATGAGGATCTAATGCACTTATGCATCAGTGACTGACATGCTAGAAAATCAGTCTAGCTACCCTACAAAATATACACAAGTAATTATTAGTTATTTGCTGTAAAACTTGCATGCTATAACTACTCCAGTCACTTCTACTCAGGCTCAGGACTCTAACAGAGTTTGTGATGTTCAGAGAGTCGCGTAAATGCATATCAGTTATAAGTTATAAGATGATTAGAAATGTGTTGAATTCTCCCAATTCTTTTGATCTTTGGGCTGAAGGAAGGACAATACTCGTTGTATAAATGCTCAATCAACAATCTTTTATTCCATACAATTCAACACTTTATGAGCATAAACCATCCGGAGGGGAGATGAGCGCGGGAGAGTGTCCGCCTGATCTCGAAGTGTCTGAGCGTTCCTCCCATTCTTATAGCTTCAGCCCCCCCTCAACCTAGTCATAAAACCTAAACATTCACATTCTTTCTCTCTCTCAGTGAGCCTGAGTCATGACCTTGGCTTCCTGTGCAGTCTGTTCTGTTCTTTTCTAATCAGACAAATAAGGTCCAGACTCTCCATCCATCCATCCATCCATCCATCTTCATCCGCTTTATCCGAGGCCGGGTCGCGGGGGCAGCAGCCTAAGCAAAGAGGCCCAGACCTCCCTCTCCCCAGCCACCTCCTCCAGCTTATCCAGGGGAACACCAAGGCGTTCCCAGGCCAGCCGAGAGATATAATCTCTCCAGCGTGTCCTGGGTCTGCCCCGGGGCCTCCTCCCGGTGGGACATGCCTGGAACACCTCACCCAGGAGGCGCCCAGGGGGCATCCTTGTCAGATGCCCGAACCACCTCAGCTGGCTCCTTTCGATGTGGAGCAGCAGCTGCTCTACTCTGAGCCCCTCCCGGATGGCCGAACTTCTCACCCTATCTCTAAGGGAGAGGCCAGCCACCCTTCGGAGGAAGCTCATTTCTGCCGCTTGTATCCACGATCTCGTTCTTTCGGTCACTACCCACAGCTCGTGGCCATAGGTGAGGGTAGGGACGTAGATCGACCGGTAAATTGAGAGCTTCGCTTTTACACTCAGCTCCCTCTTCACCACGACGGACCGGTGCAGCGTCCGCATTACTGCAGCTGCAGCCCCAATCCTTCTGTCGATCTCCGGCTCCCTTCTCCCATCACTCGCGAACAAGACCCCGAGATACTTGAACTCCTCCACTTGGGGCAGGAACTCATCCCCGACCCGGAGTGGGCACTCCACCCTTTTCCGGCTGAGAACCATGGCCTCAGATTTGGAGGTGCTGATCCTCATTCCCGCTGCTTCACACTCGGCTGCGAACCGTTCGAGTGCGAGCTGGAGGCCCTCACCCGATGAAGCCAACAGAACCACATCATCCGCAAAAATCAGAGATGAGATTCTGAGGCCACCAAAGCGAAAGCCCTCCGCCACTTGGCTGCGCCTAGAAATCCTGTCCATAAAAATTATGAACAGAACCGGAGACAAAGGGCAGCCCTGGCGGAGCCCATCACCCACCGGGAACGAGTCCGACTTATTGCCGGCAATGCGAACCAAGCTCTTACAACGGTTGTATAGGGATCGAATGGCCCGTAGCAATGGGCCAGACACCCCATACTCCCGCAAAACCTCCCACAGGACACCCCGAGGGACACGGTCGAATGCCTTCTCCAAGTCCACAAAACACATGTAGACTGGTTAGGCAAACTCCCATGCACCCTCAAGTATCCTCGAGAAGATAAAGAGCTGGTCCAGTGTTCCGCGACCAGGACGAAAACCGCATTGTTCCTCCTGTATCCGAGGTTCGACTACCGGACGAACTCTCCTTTCCAGCACCCTGGCATAGACTTTCCCAGGGAGGCTGAGGAGTGTGATCCCCCTGTAGTTGGAACACACCCTCCGGTCTCCCTTCTTAAAGATGGGGACCACCACCCCGGTCTGCCAGTCCACAGGTATTGCCCCTGATCTCCAAGCAACATTGCAGAGGCGTGTCAACCAGGACAGCCCTACAACGTCCAGAGCCTTCAGGAACTCGGGGCGGACCTCATCAACACCAGGGGCTCTGCCACCAAGGAGTTGTTTAACTGCCTCAGTGACCTCGCCCCCAGAAATTGGCGGGTCATTCCCCTCATCCCCAGACTCTGCTTCCTCCTCGGAAGACGTGTCAGTGAGATTAAGGAGGTCCTCGAAGTATTCCTTCCACCGCCTGACAATTTTCTCAGTCGAAGTCAGCAGTGCTCCACCAGCACTATACACAGTGCAGGTAGAGCACTGCTTCCCCTCCTGAGACGCCTGACGGTTTGCCAGAATCTCTTCGAGGCAGTCCGAAAGTCTTTTTCCATGGCCTCTCCGAACTCCTCCCACACCCGAGTTTTTGCTTCAGCCACTGCCCGAGCCACATTCCGCTTGGCCTGTCGATACCTGTCGGCTGCCTCCGGAGTCCCACAGGCTAACCAAGCCCGATAGGACTCCTTCTTCAGCCTGGTGGCTCCCTTCACCTCTGGTGTCCACCATTTGGTTCGAGGATTACCACCACGGCAGGCACCAACCACCTTGCGGCCGCAGCTCAATGCAGCAGCTTCGGCAATGGAGATGCTGAACATGGTCCATTCGGACTCAATGTCCCCAGTCTCCCTCAGAATGCTGTTGAAGCCCTGCCGGAGGTGTGCATTGAAGATCTCGCGGACTGGGGCCTCTGCTAGACGTTCCCAGCACACCCTCACTACGCGTTTAGGTGTACCGGGTCTGTCCAGCGTCCTCCCCCGCCACCTGATCCAACTCACCACCAGGTGGTGATCAGTTGACAGCTCAGCCCCTCTCTTTACCCGAGTGTCCAGAACATATGGTCGCAGGTCTGGTGATACGATTACAAAATCGATCATCGACCTACGGCCTAGAGCGTCCTGGTGCCACGTGCACTTATGGACACTCTTATGTTCGAACAGGGTGTTCGTTATGGCCAAACTGTGATTTGCACAGAAGTCCAATAACAAAACACCGCTCGGGTTCAGATCAGGGAGGCCGTTCCTCCCAATCACGCCCCTCCAGGTCTCGCTGTCGTTACCCACGTGAGCATTGAAGTCTCCCAGCAGGACAACAGAGTCTCCAGGTGGAGCACCTTCTAGCACCCTCCCCAGGGACTCTAAGAAGGCTGGGTACTCCGAACTGCCACTCGGCGCATAAGCGCAGATGACAGTCAGGACCCATTCCCCGACCCTAAGGCGCAGGGAACAAACCCTCTCATCCACCGAGAAAAACCCCAACGTACCGGCAGCAAGCCGAGGGGATATTAGAATACCCACCCCAGCCCGCCGCCTCACACCAGGGGCAACTCCAGACTGAGACAGAGTCCAGCCCCTCTCCAGGAGACTGGTTCCAGAACCCAAGCCATGCGTAGAGGCTTGACTCTCTGAAAACAGTATTTCTTATACCTCAGCAGTATCATGCATCATAAAACAATATCATCCATTCACAATAAATTAGCAGTCTAATGTAATACAAATCAGTTTAACAAATCTAATAGTTATCACCTCTTCTAAGTCAGGAGAATAATGCAAACTAAAACTACATAATGATTTCACAATCTTTAATTAGGGGTCTAACATGGCATAAGATAATATAATAATCTCACAAACGTCACACCAACGACCCCCTTAACTCAAAAACACACAGAACTACTTCAGGCAAAACTGCCTGATAGTTTAATAAGGTGTCATCTGCATTCATGATTCTTCTTCGGTGGCACAGAGTCTGCTCTGCAGTCGCTGAGTTGGAGCTTGGCACGCTCTTGTTAGAGGAGGGCGCTCTTTACGCTCTTTACTCTTTTTTTACGTTAACCGGTTTGTTTACATATTCCACTCTCCGTGTTCCACATGTTGCATTCGCAGATTCTCATTTTCACCAACCGATCGTCTCTTTCCGCCTGGTCTTGTGTCTCTGTGCTTCTGTAACATAAAGAACCAGCTGACATTTTTCTAATGACACCAGCGATCAGCTCAACAGACCCTCAGTTTACCTGCATGCATCCTCCTCACCTGTCAGCTGTTTAACACCTGCTGCTAATTCAAGAAACACGCCTACGTTACCTGGTGATAGTCACAGTTTAACTGGGCAGCCGGTGCTCGATATAAAGCAATGTCAGCGCATTTTTCTGCACAAGATCAGTAAATATAGTTTTTTTTTTCAGAGCTGCTGGAGCTTGTTTCCCAACAGAGCACTTTATAGGCGAACCAGCTTCATCAGCGGCTGATGTCCAATCACTGGCAGACTCAGTCTGCGGATTATCAGGAAATGCGTGGAAGATGTCGTCCATCCAGAACAGTCAAATCCTTCCCAAATCAAAAACCCTGGATTAATGGAGATGTTCGCGCGGCACTGGCGGCACGGAACACCGCCTTGCCTCCGCGAAACACATCGGATACAAACACGCACATTTCCAACTCCGGAAGACGATCAAGCAGCCAAACGTGAGTACAGGGACAGGGTGGAGCAACAGTTTGACAACCCTCGGAGTATGTGGCAGGGACTAAACACGATCACAGGACTTTAGAGGGAAAACCAGCACACCGCAGACCACGGCCTCTCTGTGTGAGGATCTAAACGTATTCTACGCTAGATTCGACGCAGCGAACACCATGAGACCGGACAGTGTGCGCACCGCGGATGACGTCAGTGCGCACACTGTGTCTGAGGAGGATGTGCGGAAGTGCTTCAGGAAGGTGAACGCACGCAAAGCTACTGGTCCGGACGGGATTCCCGGCCGTGTCCTCAAGTCATGCGCGGCTCAGCTGGCTGGAGTGTTCACGCACATCTTCAACCTTTCCCTCTCTCTGTCTGTAGTCCCCGCCTGCTTCAAAATGGCCACCATCGTCCCTGTACCCAAATCCCTCCACCATCTCCCTCATTGAACGACTGGCGACCTGTAGCCCTGACCCCCATCGTAAGCAAATGCTTCGAGAAGCTGGTCAGGGACTTCATCTGCTCTGCACTACCCGACTCACTGGACCCTCTACAGTTTGCATACCGCCACAACAGGTCCACTGATGATGCCATAGCCCGGACACTACACACTGCCCTGTCACACCTGGAGAAGAGAGACAGTATGTGAGGATGCTGTTTGTAGATACAGCTCAGCATTCAATACCATCGTTCCCTCGAAGCTGGACAGGAAACTGCAGGATCTAGGACTGAGCAGCTCCCTCTGCAGCTGGATCCTTAGCTTCCTGTCTGACAGACGCCAGGTGGTCAGACTGGGCAGCATCACCTCATCCCCCATCACACTGAACACTGGTGCTCCACAGGGGTGTGTACTGAGCCCTCTCCTGTACTCACTCTACACCTACGACTGCACAGCCACTAACAACTCCAACATCATCGTGAAGTTTGCGGACGACACTACAGTGGTAGGTCTTATCACCAACGGTGATGAGACGGCTTACAGGAGGAGGTCAGCGCCATGACCCACTGGTGTCAAGACAACCATCTCACCCTCAACGTCGCAAAGACAAGGAGTTGATAGTGGACTTCCGGAGGTGCAGAGAAGTACACACCCCCATCACCATCAACGGCGCTGCTGTGGAGAGAGTGAGCAGCTTCCGGTTCCTTGGAGTACATCTGGCTGAGGATCTTACATGGTCAGTACACACAAACAAAACAGTGAAGAAGGCGCAGCAGCGCCTCTTCTTTCTCAGGAGGACTGAAAAGATTTGGCATGAGCCCCCGCATCCTCAGGACCTTCTATCACTGTGCCATTGAGAGCATCCTCACTGGATGCATCACCACCTGGTATGGCAACAGCACCGCCTACAACTGCAAAGCTCTCCAGCGAGTAGTTGCGGTGCTCTGAACGGATAATTGGAGGTGAGCTTCCCTCCCTCCAAGACATCTACAGGAAGCGCTGCCTGAGGAAAGCGGGGAGGATCATCAAGGACTCCAGTCACCCCAGCCATAACTGTTCAGACTGCTTCCATCAGGAAGGAGGTTCTGCAGCATCCGGTCCCGTACCAGCAGACTGAGAGACAGCTTTTTCCACCAGGCCATCAGACTGCTGAACACGTCATAGACACCTCAGCTTCACTACTGGAACTTCAACATTATGCACTCCACACTGTATATAAATGCCACTTGTTTTGCACATATTCAACTCTGTATATTTTATATATTTTATTATTATTATTATTATTGTTTTTTTTTTTTTTTTTTTTTTTTTTTTTTTTTTTTTACTATTTAATTTGTAAAAATGTGTATACACACACACACACACACACACACACACATACACACACACACGTAGGAAAATATTTAGTATACACATCCAGAAATGCATACACTATTATATATTGTACATATATTTATTAGTTTCAGGTTGGCCATTCTTGTATTTTGCTCGTTTGTGTTGTTGTGTTTGCACATCTCTGTTGCCTGTGGGGCTCGCACACAAGAATTTCACTCGCATGTGCTGTGCCAGTGTGCCTGCACATGTGATGTGACAATAAAAGTGATTTGATTTGATTTGATTTGATTTGATTTGATTTGATTTGATTTGAAGGAAAAACTCCCTTTTAACAGGAAGAAACCTCCAGCAGAACCAGGCTCAGGGAGGGGCGGGGCCATCTGCTGTGATTGGTTGGGGTGAGAGAAGAAAAACAGGATATAGACAGAGATTAATAACAGGTATGATTCAATGCAGAGAGGTCTGTTAACACATAGTGAGTGAGAAAGGTGACTGGAAAGGAAAAACTCAATGCATCATGGGAATCCCCGGCAGCCTACGTCTATTGCA
The DNA here is from genome assembly GCF_900408965.1 of Simochromis diagramma. NCBI lineage: Eukaryota > Metazoa > Chordata > Actinopteri > Cichliformes > Cichlidae > Simochromis > Simochromis diagramma. The sequence continues at coordinate 467,994 of NW_024387370.1, forward strand.
GCATAACTAGGGAGGATTCAGGGTCACCTGATCCAGCCCTAACTATATGCTTTAGCAAAAAGGAAAGTTTGAAGCCTAATCTTGAAAGTAGAGATAGTGTCTGTCTCCTGAATCCAAACTGGAAGCTGGTTCCACAGAAGAGGGGCCTGAAAACTGAAGGCTCTGCCTCCCATTCTACTTTTAAATACTCTAGGAACAACAAGTAGGCCTGCAGAGCGAGAGCGAAGTGCTCTAATAGGGTGATATGGTACTACAAGGTCATTAAGATAAGATGGGGCCTGATTATTTAAGACCTTGTATGTGAGGAGCAGGATTTTTGAATTCTGGATTTAACAGGAAGCCAATGAAGGGAAGCCAAAACAGGAGAAATCTGCTCTCTCTTTCTAGTCCCTGTCAGTACTCTTGCTGCAGCATTTTGGATTAGCTGAAGGCTTTTCAGGGAGTTTTTAGGACTTCCTGATAATAATGAATTACAGTCGTCCAGCCTGGAAGTAATAAATGCAAATAATAAATGAACTAGTTTTTCAGTGTCACTCTGAGACAGGATATTTCTAACTTTAGAGATGTTGCACAAATGGAAGAACACAGTCTTACATATTTGTTTAATATGTGTGTTGAAGGACATGTCCTGGTCAAAAATGACTCCAAGGTTCCTCACAGCGTTACTGGAGGCCAAGGTAATGCCATCCAGAGTAAGAATCTGCTTAGATACCATATTTCTAAGATTTCTGACCTTAAGTTTTGAGTCTTGATATTCTGTATTAAGTTCATGTGTATTCTTAAGATCCCTAGATTTTCTGTTCAGTATTGTTTATTTGATTTTCCCCTGTGTTGTTATGACTCCAGTCCAGTTTATTGTTCAGATGAACACCAAGGTACCTGTAGCTGTCCACAGCCTCAATGTCCATACCTTGACTGTTTAGTGGCTGCAGTGGAGGATGTTTGTACCTACGGAAGTCTACCATGAGCTCCTTGGTTTTACTAGTGTTGATCTGGAGGTAGTTCTGCTGCCACCAGTCCACAAAGCCTTGGGTCAGGTCTCTGTACTCTCTGTTGTCCCCATCAGTGATGAGGACAACTATTGCAAAGTCATCAGAGAACTTCTGAAGGAAGCACTGGGTGGAGGTGTGGGAGAAGTCTGCAGTGTAGATAAGTCTCTTTCTGTCCCCAGCAGAGATGTTGCCGCCCCAGCAGGCCACACCGTAAAAGATGGCTGAGGCCACCACAGAGTCATAGCAGGTCTTCAGGAGTGGGCCCTTCACTCCAAAAGACCCGAGTCTCCGAGGCAGGTACAGCCTGTTAATCCAAAATGCTGCAGCAAGAGTACTGACAGAGCAGATTTCTCCTGTTTTGGCTTCCCTTCGTTATATAAATAGGGAGGTCCTATTAACATGTTTAGTTTTAAAGGACACCTTCCTGCCTTTAGTCTCCTTCATGAGCAGTATTAGTTTTTTTCTAACATCCAGAAGGCTGCACGATGTGTTTCATAGTTTCTAACAGTTAAACGTAATGTGACCGAAAAAGCAAAAAAAAAAAAAAAAAATCACACAAATTATATGTTAACCTCATTTATTCTCAGTTAAGTAAACTCTAAAAATTCTAACACACAGCTGGTGCTTAGAATACAGTTGAATAACTATTTAAAAAGCAGATGATATAATATTTCTGTCCAGGTTGCAGACTTCATGATGAACATGCTGTTGCAAACCCTGCTCCTCTCGGTGGAAATGCGCCTTCTCTTTCCTCTTTGTATAAAAACATTTTAAAAGTCAGTTTAATCTCAAAATTCACTGTTAAATCCAAAACACACCAGATAAAGAAAAGCGAATAGTTCAGTCTAACACATGTGAACCATTAAACGTCTGTAAAACTGTGCAGTTATGAAACGTAACTTTAATCTCAGCCAAACCGATTCGCTCAGTTGTAAATGAAACAGCGAAGTAAACGTGACCTGACAGGCAGAACCTGAGTGAATTAAGTCCAGAGTTTAACCACTGAGAGCTAAAACTGAGGTGAGGTTTCAACAGCTTGTGTGCCA